>NC_081777.1:385000-447500 GCF_963082965.1 Carassius carassius
TAATTGCTGTAACTGATACAGAAACATATCCACGTTTCTTTGAATTTATTAAGACATACAGCATTTTTGCATTAGACTAAAACAGTTCTCTCTGGTTTTAGTTTCTGGGTAGGCTGTGTGATAATATATGTCTTGTAATACAGTTTTTCTCAATTGCTAAAACACTAAACCCTATTGTCTGAACCAAATGCTCAGTTGCCTGAACCCACTGATTGAATCGATCACTCTTTTGGCAAAACCATAAGCACTTTTCACTTGTTTAGACACAACTTGCCAACACATTTTCATTGTGATGCACCCGTTCTGCATAATGGTGAGCACAGGTGACAAAAGTCAAACACAATTAAAGCACAGATGTCACCACTTGAACACAACAACTCAAAATGGATCACACTTGTGGCTAATGATGTGAGGGAACATATACAGTGAGCCAGTTCAGAGAGCACTGGTTTGTGAGGCTCTACAATGGATAGAAATCTGAGAGGAAGAGTTCGTGTGAGAGGAGGTCGAGGAGGTCAGCGAAGACAAAGAACAGTGATATCTGATGAATTCAGAGCTACTGTGATTGACCATGGGGTATCAACAGTGTCAGCCTCTCTGCTGTTGATCGTGTCCTCAAGCGCAACACACTGCGCATGAAACAGCTATACAGAGTGGCATATATCCAGACACATTCATTGTTGATTACTCTTAGTAGTGATTTACTGTAGTGGCCTTAATCACTTTTTCCGTATCGCTTACAAAACTATATCCATTTCTACAGAGGGTTTTTCAACTGGATGCAATGGAAGGTCCCCATGAATACATCTACATGGATGAAGCTGGGTTTAATCTCACCAAAAGGAGAAGGAGAGGCCGTAATGTGATTGGCCATCGGGCCATAGTTGGTGTTCCTGGGCAGCGTGGTGGCAATGTCACATTATGTGCTGCCATCAGCAATCATGGGGTTGTCCTCCGCATTTTCCTCAATCACATGCGAGATGCTCTGTTGGGGCAGCAGGATGAGCATCCCATCTATGTTGTTGTTTGGGATAATGTGAGTTTTCACAGAGCCCTCCAGGTTAGAGAGTGGTTCAATATGAACCAAGGTTTTATCAGTCTTTGCCTTCCACCGTACTTCCCTTTCCTAAACCCATTGAGGAATTATTCTCCTCATGGCGGTGGAAGGTATATGGACGCCAAACTTACACCAGGGTAAATCTCCTGCAAGCCATGGCACTTGCCTGTGGTGACATAGGTGTGGAGGCATGCCAAGCCTGGAGACGGCATGCCAGGGGTTATTTCCCCCGTTGCTCGGTCAGACAAAATGTGGCCTGTGATGTGGATGAAGTCCTGTGGCCTGACCCAGTACGGAGACATGATGCTGTGGCTGAGTAATTCACTTATTTGTGTATTTTTGTACTTTATTTTTACATGGGATAACTGTACACAAGTGGCAAACGCATAAGATTTCTGTTTTGTCTGTTTGTACAAGTGCTAAATGCACAGGGTTTTTTTTTGTTTTGCAACATGCGTTTAGCCTACAGCGAACAATAAACATTTATTTATCCAGCTTTATGTCCTGAGCATTGTGTTTTCTATTTTTCTACGCAGTGTTTAGTGACTGTTCAGTAGTGTTTTTAATTTTGATTGACTCGGGGCACGATTTGACAACATAGTTCAGTTTTGAGCACAGATTGAACTTGTTTTGAGGGGAAAGTTTGCTTTTGCAAGAGTCTGAGGTTTTGTGAATGTAGCTTGAAAATTGGGTTTTGTGTTCACAGTTTAGAGAAAATGAGAGCAGCTTTCAAGAAATGTGTCTTAGCAATCGAGAAAAACTGTAATACTGTAATTGTTGTTTTAATGATGTGCAAACTTACAATATTTGAGCACTCACTTCACTAAAAAAGCATGCCTTGATGCCACATCACATCATGATGTAGACAAAAAAAACCCAGCCATTATGACACTGAGGTCAAGATACAGAGGCAAAATGTCCCTGTATGAGTTTTGGTCTTATATTTACATCATAAGTTTGACAATATCACACGAGCAAGTGTGCTGTTTTCCTTGACTATCAGCATGACTGCAAGTGTGAAACTGATTTTATAAACAATATTTGGAACTCGGTTTTAGACTCCTAATCATTATAACTGTCTGTTTTTGCTCTCTTTCTCCAAAGAAAATATTTGCAAACAAACCCACAGAACCATGGCGCGTCTCAGAGCGTCACAGAGTGCTTTGTTACTAAACAAATCTGTGTATGAATGAATCGGGTATTTCAATGAATTAATTGCCCATTCAGAAAGAAGTTACTTCATTTCTACATGAATAATCCATTTAATCAATTACTCTTTCAATAAAGAGCTCAACTTGAAAGCAAACTGATAGCAAGTTTAGAGAAGCAATTCATAATCTGTAATTCAGCGCTAACAAGCAAAACAACATGACCCCACGTCAAGCAGCCCTGAAGAACATTTCACTCATTAGAGACCACTAGATCATTTCATTTCTAAATGCAGACACTGAAATGGCAGCTTGGAAAAGCGTACAGATGGCCTGCAGGTTGCTGCATCATTGCTGGCCATTGTGTATTGAGTTTAATGACGACCTGGCACAGTATTAGCATCTCTTTGGCATGTTCGACTGCCATCATCACTATCCAGGGTGAAGTCCATGGCCAGATGCATCGGATTAATTCTGAGCCGTGTTTCACTGTCACATTCGCAGCCAAACAGGCAGCCGTCAGCGCAGGCCCTGCCCATTAAACAGCTATCACATTATGCAGAAACCCATCACAATGGGCTGCAAAACAGTTCATGAATTATTGCATCGTAGCTTTGGAAAGTATCTCGAGCGAATTCATTTGGTTCCTCTGAGAGGAGTCATTTTTCTTTATCTAATGCCTCACAAATGTGCAGTCTGAACTTGTTCAATGTCACAGTATGGGTTCTGTAATCAAAAGCACATTTTATAACATCTGAATTGCTCAAACCTGCTATTAAAATCCTCTGAAACCTTTCTTGATCAAATGACTCAAATCAGTCATGAAATCAGAGGCCCATCAGATCAGAGCTCCTCGTCTGTTAATATGGTCAGTAAACAGGCCCTTAATTAGCTTCACCTTGAGACTCTCCTGCATCATCAGACGACAAACATGTGATCCGGGACGAGCTTCTGTCACAAGCCAGCGCAAGAGAGTTTCGCATTATAGGGCTTCAACAAATAAAGTGTGTACTTGATAATAATCAATGAAACTACTCGCATTCTTGTGATACGCATCCGCTAGACCTGTGACTTTACAGCAGCGAATAACACACTTCTATAGACAAAACATAGCTGGAATACATCGGAGGAAACATACAGATTACAATTAAAATATCCACCTTATTTTACATTGTTTTCTGTGAATGGGCAAGACTTTCCATTACATTACATTTCCAATCCATTACAATTTCCATTACATTTTCCTACAGGAATAATAAGGTGGATAGTCTGCATTAAATTAACATTAAAATGCTACACTTAACCCAAGTTAAATTAATTGTCATGAGGACAGTAACTGTAAATGGACTATTGTTATATAAATGTAAAATAATTCAGTCGAGTGATGAGTGCGCCTTAAGTTCTGTCATCTTCAACATGCAGGAGACAAATGATACAGACTCCATCATCTGGGTGTGAAGACAGTAAAATAAGTGCCTTGTTAGGATGCAGTCAGTGATCCATTAGACAGCTCCTCTGTGTTTCTCAGTGAATGTGGATGAACGGTGACAAGAGTGCATGAATCAAACATTAGTATATCAATTCACAAAAAGCACAGCCTGCTGAAACTGAGATCTGATTTCCCAAGAGACAGCAGAGCGTGTCAGACGGAGGTTACAGATCGGCTCAGCATCAGTGATCCACTGTAAAGCTCGTCAGTGAAAGCCCAGCGTGTAAAGTGGACCGAGTGAACAATGGCAAGTCTTCCATCATATTCAGAAAAGTGCTCATGCCTCTGTGATGGCTTTAAGAAAATCAGACCCCATTAAATATCCTCCAGCTCCCGAATAGTGACGGACAGATTCAGCGTTCACATGTGAGCGCTCAGAGAGACACCAGCGCGCCTCAGCAGACTCGCCACACCAGGATCCTTCCCTTTACAGTATAAACGTGTGGAACGAGGGGAAATATAACAAGGGCTTTGTTCATAATTCAGCTCTCAGCTGTTCCTCAGTCCTTCTCAAACAATCCTGACTTTTCTCAGCAACAGCTTTTCTTACTATAGGTTTCCTTTGCTTCTAGAAACTATTTCTGTCCATGGGCTTGTAGAACAACACATTTTATATCAAGAAGCACTGCAGCGGCTTTATTTGAGAAATAAACTGTGACTCTAATATGATTCACACCTATTGTTTAAAGATGCAACTGGCCACAAGCCATGTAACCTCACTCCTAATGAAACACTTCTGCCTTTGGGAACAGGCTGGATTTATACACTGAAGAGAAACCTCCATTATAATCTAACATCAAAGAGCTCGTTGTGATGATTTCTGAATATCATGCCTCACTAAAGAGACGTTCTCAGTGTAAATAATGCAATATTTTAAAATGCTGCTGCATAGTTTCAAACTCATTTCTGTACTATTCGCACAGTAATATGTGTCCCTGCAGCACAGAAGCAGTCATCAGAAGCACAGCTATATTTGAAGCAATAGACAACAATACATTGTATGAGTCACAATTATCCTTATTATGTGTGTGGTCCAGGTTCACATTTGTGTAGTTGTCCAGTCCATCATTTCCATCTGTCCTGTCCAGTCTCTCAGCATGACTATCTGTGTATTTGTTTCCAGTATGTTAACACTCTATAAATTTGCAGCACTTTGGCTCGTTCTCTTTGTCTTTCAGCCCTTGCATCCCCATTAATCCCCAGAATCCTCACGACCGCCGAACACACAAAGACACAGGCGCGTGTTTGAGAATGAACATGTCCCTGTAGATCTCACGGGTCTGGATGAGGAAGATAAAGCTGAGAACACAAGACCTCACGCTTCTCTCCTCACACAAAGACAGCGGCCGCTCTTCACAAGCATCAGCAGAAAGCAGAGTTTACATCCAGCGCTTCAGATATTGTCAAAGTAAAATTAAGAAAACGGAGACCTGAGGCATCCCTCTATGCTGTATGTCACAGCTTTGTGTTCACATGAGCCGAGTGTGATTGTCTTGATAACAGGAGCTGTGTGTAATGTGTTGATACAGAGAGTGTCTCTCTTATTCTCGTATACTGTGGCTGCGCTGCACCTGTTGTGCTCTTGTGAGTTGTTTGTGAGAATCTAGCGCTTTGGCCTCAGGATAACCCACCCACACATGAGCGCTGGGATCAGAAGAACGGAGAAAAGTGGAATAGAGCAGTTCAACTTCACATCAATACTTGTGCTCAGTTACATAAACACAATCATCTCACTCACACAGAGTGCAAGCTATTCTCACTGCAGCAGCTGTGCTTTTGCATCTTTACCTGCAATGAAGTGCTCTCTCTCTCTCTCTCTCTCTCTCTCCCTCTCCCTCTCTCTCTCTCTCTCTCTCTCTCTCCCTCTCTCCCTCTCCCTCTCCCTCTCCCTCCCTCTCTCTCTCTCTCTCTCTCTCTCTCTCTCTCCCTCTCCCTCTCCCTCCCTCTCCCTCTCTCTCTCTCTCTCTCTCTCCCTCTCCCTCTCCCTCTCCCTCCCTCTCTCTCTCTCTCTCTCTCTCTCTCTCTCCCTCTCCCTCTCTCTCTCTCTCTCTCTCTCTCCCTCTCCCTCCCTCTCTCTCTCTCTCTCTCTCTCTCTCTCTCTCTCTCCCTCTCCCTCTCCCTCCCTCTCCCTCTCTCTCTCCCTCTCCCTCTCCCTCTCCCTCCCTCTCTCTCTCTCTCTCTCTCTCTCTCTCTCTCCCTCTCCCTCTCCCTCCCTCTCCCTCTCCCTCTCTCTCTCTCCCTCTCCCTCTCCCTCCCTCTCTCTCTCTCTCTATCTCTCCCTCTCCCTCTCCCTCCCTCTCTCTCTCTCTCTCTCTCTCTCTCTCCCTCTCCCTCTCTCTCTCTCTCTCTCTCTCTCTCCCTCTCCCTCTCCCTCTCCCTCTCTCTCTCTCTCTCTCTCTCTCCCTCTCCCTCTCCCTCTCTCTCTCTCTCTCTCTCTCTTCAGACCAGGGTTATTAGAGTTACCTTAAAACTAAAGTGACTAAAACCATTAAAAAATGTATAATTAAAAATATATATTTCAGTTAGTTGCCGAGGCAACATTTCTTTCTCATTTAACTTAACTTTACTAAAATGACTAAAGCTAAAAAAAAAAACTATATAGTCACAAATATGTATGCAAAACAAACAAAAACTACCAAGAATGACTTTAACTAAAAACAGAAAATATGAAAATAAAAGCTGATTCAAAATATTAGTATAATTATAATAGAATATAAATAATACTGAAATAACTCTTTATGATGATAAAAAGTGTTCACCTGCGATTATCACCTTGAAGAGACATTTTTAACCTGATCTAAACCGAAAAGTCCTGGTGTAGGATTTACTTGGAGACAAGTACATTTATCAAATAATTACAAAGAAACACACTGAACTAAACATTTTGAAGACTGAAATAGTGTAAAATGACTGCATTAATCTTTGTTTTATTTGTCCATTTCGATTCATGGAAGTTATTATGTGGATTGACTGAGATGTGAAGCAGATTATAAGCATGTCGAGCGGGACTCCTGTACTCACCCTGGTACTCCTGTCCTGGGACGTATGCTCCGGGGCTGCCCTGGATCTGGAAGGTGAGCAGCACCTCTCCTCCTCCCTCGGCCCCGGGGCCCTCCAGCTCTCCGTGGTGGGTGCACAGGAAGAAGAAGGGATTGAAGCGCGGGTAGAAGCCGGACGGAGAGCCTCCCAAATCCACGGCACCCGCTGACAGCAGCAGCAGAGCGCAGGAGAGAGCGGCCCGAACCCTGAACATCTCTGCTCCAGGAGCTCGAGGAGAGAGAGAGAGAGTGTGTGTGCACGGGGCCAGGTGTGTGTGAGTCTCACAGGTGTGTGTGTGTGTGTGTGTCCTCCCTTCACACGGGGAGTTCAGAGCCTGGTGTTCAGCCCCGCTCCAACACTTAAATAGTGCTCAGCCCTGCCTCCCTCCGCCTCTCTCTCCTCCCACACTCCCTCTCTGTCTCTCTCTCTCTCTCGCTCTCTCTCCCACTCCCTCGCTCTCCCTCACTCTCCCTCTCTCTCGCTCTCTCTCTCGCTCTCTCTCGATCTAAAATCGCCCTGTTTGCCTCTCATCTGCTTCCTCCCTTCCTTGTTTCTGTCAATCATTCTAATATGCCTGTGTGCTAGTGATTTGTCTCTCTTTAGCACTGTGTTTTGTCCAAGATAGCCTGTCTTTGTGTTTTCTTCTCCACTCCCTCCATCCCCCAAAGCATATTCCCTGCTTCTCCACCCAAAGATCACACCTCCTCCTCCCTCCTCGTCTCCTCCTGTCTCTCTCCATCTCCCGTCTCTGATAGGACCCTCTCTTTGTGCTCCGTTCACTCATCTTCTTTCATTTTGTTTTGCCTTCTCTCAGCTCTTTTTCTACGTTTAGGTCTTGTTCTCCTTCACATGAATGTTTCCATTAATGTCAGACCTTCTCATCTTGTCTGTGTCTGTCAAACAGAGGCAGTTTGTGCCAACACACACACACACACACACACACACACACACACACTTCACACTTTCTCCATCTGTCTGCTCTTATCTACAACTCCTTGAAACGATCCAGCCATCTGAGACTTTGAAGAAGAAAACATTAATGTTTGAATAAGTTTCAGAGAATTTTAACAATTAATTGAAGCATTCGTGATTAATTCACGCACTTGTCCTGCAAAGTTCAGAGTACAATCCTGTGCAACTAACATGAGCAGAAGATTTCAATGAGAAACTCCAGACCAAACACTCGCAGACATCTGCTGAAGTTGACGAACTGTTTCACTCGATTAATACGGCTGTTTAGGAGTTTCATCCGATTCAGAAAGTCAAAAGCGGTGGTTTATCAACCCTAGACGACTCTCCTGACACACATTATGA
Source organism: Carassius carassius (assembly GCF_963082965.1). Taxonomy (NCBI): domain Eukaryota; kingdom Metazoa; phylum Chordata; class Actinopteri; order Cypriniformes; family Cyprinidae; genus Carassius; species Carassius carassius. The sequence continues at coordinate 393,048 of NC_081777.1, forward strand.
ATGTAATTATACACAGCTACTCATTATAGTTACGCAGTTACAATGTTGGCGAGTAACTAGTTAAATGTAACGGAATTACGAAATGTAATTACAAAATAAATGTAACTGTAATCAGTTACAGTTACTGAGAAAAATGCACAAATGTTAATATAGATAAACAAAAACTACACCAAGAAGACCATCAATAGGGACTCATATGAACTCTGAAAAATACTGAATGAATAATAATTATACAAGACTTGACATTTAAAACCGTTTAGTTAACGCACATGAGGATATTTAGACTCCAAAAGATACAACTCCCACACTATAAGAAATATCACTTCATTATGTTCTGTGTTTTGTCTATCATCAGTTGATTTGGAGATCATAGCCCGTGTTAGGAGGCAGCGCTGAAGCGATCATCAGCGTTAATGAGAATCACTGGAGCTTCAGGACGAGACGCAGATGTGTGTTTGCAGAAGCGCTGAGATTGTGTCTAAGGGCCAGACTGGAAAACTCTTGGTGAACATCATGAATTTGGCTTTCTGTGCTTAAATGAAGGGCTCGATCCCAAAACTCTGAACAAAACTCCCATATCATGAATAGAGGAGGAGATGAGAGGCCGGAAGAACTGTCACTTTGACGGCTCAGTGACTGCTGTTATATACGCTTCGGATGGTGATTGACAGGACTGAATGATTAGGCTCCTCCCATCATTTATTAGTTTACCATAAAATTTACATGGGGCTTGAACAGCCACATTCATTTACGAGTCACAGGTTTTCCTGATCCGATCCATCTCAAATGCACCTCAGAGTATTTCTTCCAAAGTCTTCCAGTCTTGCAGAAGTAAACCGGTCTGATGTCAAGCTCTTGCAAATCACTGTTTAAAAACTGTCTGCAGGAGAAACTGTGAAAGATTCTGCCTGAAGCTGCACATTCAGTGTCCCTCCACCTCATTATGAGCTCTCCAGCACTGACACATAACTATACATGAGATGAGATGAGATGAGATGTATCATGATAGAGAGAAACAGAAGACATTTCACATGCGTACGTGTTGTCTGACCCTCAGGTGTACGTCTCTGCAGCACAGAAGCAGTCATCAGTAGCACAGGTATATCTGTAGCAATAGACAACAATACATTGTATGGGTCAAAATTAAACATTCCTCTTTTATACCAAAAATCATTAGGATATTAAGTAAAGATCATGTTCATGAAGATATCTTGTAAATGTCCTACCGTAAATATATTAAAACTTCATGTTTGATTAGTGATATGTATTGCTAAGAACTTCATCTGAACAACTTTAAAGATGATTTTCTCAATATTTCGATTTTTTTGCTCCCTCAGATTCCAGATTTTCAAATAGTTGTATCTCAGACAAATATTGTCCTCCGAACAAACCACACATCACTGGAGAGATGATTTATTCAGCTTTTAGATGTATAAATCTCAGTTTTAAATCTTAAATTTAAACTTTTAATCCTAATAAAAAAAATAAAAAAAATAAAAACTATCTGGTTTTGTGCTCCAGGGTCACAAATAAAGCCCCTTAATGACTGCTGTGACAAACGAGCTTCAAGAGTTTGAACTTTCGGACTTTTCATTTAATTTTTAAAAGACGAGACGTCATTCTGGTCTAATTGTTATGAAGTTAGTGCACTCACGCTTCCAGCCGGAGACAGAGCAATCGCTCTCCAGTATGGAAACTGGGTCAGGAGATCTGGTCTTGGGAACGGAGGGGGTGGACGAGGCTTTGGGGCAGTAATTATTTTTATCTTCATTAAGTTCAGTCTCAAGGTTGTAACAGAGCCTTTGACATCTGTGCTTTCCATTGGATCCCTCAGCCCTTGTTCCACTGCCTCTGCTGCCAGACGTCGTCTCGCTCAGCAAGCCACAGAGAGACAGGAAGGAGTTTGGAGGGACACGGAGAGATATGATTATCAAGGACACACGCCACACATCAGACATGCCCTTGAACTGCTGGTATTACTGGGATTATTTGTTCTTATACAAAAATAAAAGTAACCAGCAATACAAAGTATTGATCTCAGCTGTTCTTTATCTACTTTGGGCTCAACCGATAAGCCGTAACCAAGCAACTCAAAATTGTGGCAAAACATGTATCAATAAATATATTTCAGATGATTGCTGAGGGCACCAGTAAACATTTAGCCTTGATTTCATGTGTCTGAGAAGAAGTAAATGGTTATTTGAAGACGATACTACAGTAACTCACATGTCATCCAAAACAGAGAGATCTCTTTAACATGACCTTACACTTATAGGACTTTTTTATTTTTATATCATTAATACTCCAGGTTCAGGACAAATTTATCTCAGTCAACAGCATTTGGCAGAAATGTTATCACTATATATAAGAAATAAAAAGCAGAAATGTTCAGTTTATTTTGTAAAAGGACTTTGTTCTGTTGAAATGCATGTATGTGACCATGGACCACAAAAGTGTAAATATTTCAAAACTGAGATGTATACATCATCTGAAGCTGAGTAAATCATCTCTCCATTGATGTGTGGTTTGTTAGGAGGACAATATTTGTCTGAGATACAACTATTTGAAAATCTCCAATCTGAAGGTGAAAAAAATACATATTACTAATAAAAAATTAAGTTTTGATATATTTACGGTAGAACATCTACTAAATATCTTCATGGAACATGATCTTTTCTTAATATCCTAATGATTTTTGGCATAAAAGAGAAATGTATAATTGTGAGCCATACAATGTATTGTTGTTTATTTCTACAAATATACCTGTGCTACTGATGACTGCTTCTGTGCTGCAGGACACATTTGAGATGTAAGTCTACACTTTTACAGTTTTAGATGTTAAAGCATTTTATCAAGCCCTGTCAAATTAGACGTAACTACTTTTTTCACATTAATATCATGTTAACTCACATATTGTTCACTTCTTGTGCATATACTGTTAATGTTTTCTTAATTGACTTCCACTTCTAATGGGATTTGTCTTTTTTATTTTTATTTAAAGGAAAAGGGGGAGAAAACTTGTTTTTGGGTTGTGTTATTCTGCTATGCTGTCATGCGAACTTGTAAGGGAATAAACACTGTTGTTGTTACTAAATATTAATCAACAGAATTAACAGGGACACACTGAGATGAAGCAGTTAATGAATCAGCTGGCAGCAGATTCTCTCTCATCCACCTGAAAAACGCCACGATGCTCTGCCTGACAAGAGTTTAGTTACACCTTGTAATTTCTTAAAGGGCTGTGTGGAAAATATATCAAATCAAACATATAATTGGTTACCCCTCATACCCCCATCCTGTCGAGCTGCATCACTGTGTGGTATGGAGTGAAAACACAGCAGCACTGGCCAAGAAATCACAGCAGTGTCTTTACTTCCTCTGCACAATGAGAAGAGCCAGAGCCCCCCCCCCCCATCATTTACACCTTCTACAGAGGCACCATCGAGAGCATCCTGTCGAGCTGCATCACTGTGTGGTACAGCGCCTGCAACGCGTCCTGCCGAAAGACTCTGCAACGCATAGTGAGAGCAGCTGAGAAGATCATTGGTGTCTCTCTCCCTTCCCTCCAGGACATTTATGGAACCTGTCTCACTCGCAAAGCCCTCTGCATCACAGGTGATCCCACACACACGTCAAAGTCAAAGTCACCTTTATTTATATAGTGCTTTAAACAAAATACATTGCGTCAAAGCAACTGAACAACATTCATTAGGAAAACAGTGTCAATAATGCAAAAATGATTGTTAAAGGCATGTCATCTCTGTTCAGTTAAATAGTGTCTGTGCATTTATTTGCAATCAAGTCAACGATATCGCTGTAGATGAAGTGTCCCCAACTAAGCAAGCCAGAGGCGACAGCGGCAAGGAACCGAAACTCCATCGGTGACAGAATGGAGAAAAAAACCTTGGGAGAAACCAGGCTCAGTTGGGGGGCCAGTTCTCCTCTGACCAGACGAAACCAGTAGTTCAATTCCAGACTGCAGCAAAGTCAGATTGTGCAGAAGAATCATCTGTTTCCTGTGGTCTTGTCCTGGTGCTCCTCTGAGACAAGGTCTTTACAGGGGATCTGTATCTGGGGCTCTAGTTGTCCTGGTCTCCGCTGTCTTTCAGGGATGTAGAGGTCCTTTCTAGGTGCTGATCCAGCATCTGGTCTGGATACGTACTGGATCCGGGTGACTGCAGTGACCCATCTGATCTGGACACAGACTGGATCTGGTGGCCACGGTGACCTCGGAACAAGAGAGAAACAGACAAATATTAGCGTAGATGCCATTCTTCTAATGATGTAGCAAGTACACCGGGTGTTATGGGAAGTGTTTCCGGTTCCGGTTTACCTAATTAATGCAGCCTAAAAATCCTTTAACGGATTTGGATAATAAAAGCATATTAGTATGTTATGTGTATGCCAGGTTAAAGAGATGGGTCTTTAATCTAGATTTAAACTGCAAGAGTGTGTCTGCCTCCCGAACAATGTTAGGTAGGTTATTCCAGAGTTTGGGCGCCAAATAGGAAAAGGATCTGCCGCCCGCAGTTGATTTTGATATTCTAGGTATTATCAAATTGCCTGAGTTTGAGAACGTAGCGGACGTAGAGGATTATAATGTAAAAGGAGCTCATTCAAATACTGAGGTGCTAAACCATTCAGGGCTTTATAAGTAATAAGCAATATTTTAAAATCTATGCGATGCTTGATAGGGAGCCAGTACAGTGTTGACAGGACCGGGCTAATATGGTCATACTTCCTGGTTCTAGTAAGAACTCTTGCTGCTGCATTTTGGACTAGCTGTAGTTTGTTTACTAAGCGTGCAGAACAACCACCCAATAAAGCATTACAATAATCTAACCTTGAGGTCATAAATGCATGGATTAACATTTCTGCATTTGACATTGAGAGCATAGGCCGCAATTTAGATATATTTTTGAGATGGAAAAATGCAGTTTTAAAAATGCTAGAAACGTGGCTTTCTAGGGAAAGATTGCGATCAAATAGCACACCTAGGTTCCTAACTGATGACGAAGAATTGACAGAGCAATCATCAAGTCTTAGACAGTGTTCTAGGTTATTACAAGCGGAGCTTTTAGGTCCTATAATTAACACCTCTGTTTTTTCAGAATTTAGCAGTAAGAAATTACTCGTCATCCAGTTTTTTATATCGACTATGCAATCCATTAGTTTTTCAAATTGGTGTGTTTCACCGGGCTGCGAAGAAATATAGAGTATCATCAGCATAACAGTGAAAGCTAACACCATGTTTCCTGATGATATCTCCCAAGGGTAACAGTACTGAGTACTGAGCCTTGAGGTACTCCATACTGCACTTGTGATCGATAGGATACATCTTCATTCACTGCTACGAACTGATGGCGGTCATATAAGTACGATTTAAACCATACTAATGCACTTCCACTGATGCCAACAAAGTGTTCAAGTCTATGCAAAAGAATGTTGTGGTCAATTGTGTCAAACGCAGCACTAAGATCCAATAAAACTAATAGAGAGATACACCCACGATCAGATGATAAGAGCAGATCATTTGTAACTCTAAGAAGAGCAGTCTCAGTACTATGATACGGTCTAAATCCTGACTGGAAATCCTCACATATACCATTTTTCTCTAAGAAGGAATATAATTGTGAGGATACCACCTTTTCTAGTATCTTGGACAGAAAAGGGAGATTCGAGATTGGTCTATAATTAACTACAACCCGAATTCCGGAAAAGTTGGGACGTTTTTTAAATTTTAATAAAATGAAAACTAAAAGACTTTCAAATCACATGAGCCAATATTTTATTCACAATAGAACATAGATAACATAGCAAATGTTTAAACTGAGAAAGTTTACAATTTTATGCACAAAATGAGCTCATTTCAATTTTGATTTCTGCTACAGGTCTCAAAATAGTTGGGACGGGGCATGTTTACCATGGTGTAGCATCTCCTTTTCTTTTCAAAACAGTTTGAAGACGTCTGGACATTGAGGCTATGAGTTGCTGGAGTTTTGCTGTTGGAATTTGGTCCCATTCTTGCCTTATATAGATTTCCAGCTGCTGAAGAGTTCGTGGTCGTCTTTGACGCATTTTTCGTTTAATGATGCGCCAAATGTTCTCTATAGGTGAAAGATCTGGACTGCAGGCAGGCCAGGTTAGCACCCGGACTCTTCTACGACGAAGCCATGCTGTTGTTATAGCTGCAGTATGTGGTTTTGCATTGTCCTGCTGAAATAAACAAGGCCTTCCCTGAAATAGACGTTGTTTGGAGGGAAGCATATGTTGCTCTAAAACCTTTATATACCTTTCAGCATTCACAGAGCCTTCCAAAACATGCAAGCTGCCCATACCGTATGCACTTATGCACCCCCATACCATCAGAGATGCTGGCTTTTGAACTGAACGCTGATAACATGCTGGAAGGTCTCCCTCCTCTTTAGCCCGGAGGACACGGCGTCCGTGATTTCCAACAAGAATGTCAAATTTGGACTCGTCTGACCATAAAACACTATTCCACTTTGAAATAGTCCATTTTAAATGAGCCTTGGCCCACAGGACACGACAGCGCTTCTGGACCATGTTCAGATATGGCTTCCTTTTTGCATGATAGAGCTTTAGTTGGCATCTGCTGATGGCACGGCGGATTTCTGTTTACCGACAGTGGTTTCTGAAAGTATTCCTGGGCCCATTTAGTAATGTCATTGACACAATCATGCCGATGAGTGATGCAGTGTCGTCTGAGAGCCCGAAGACCACGGGCATCCAATAAAGGTCTCCGGCCTTGTCCCTTACGCACAGAGATTTCTCCAGTTTCTCTGAATCTTTTGATGATGTTATGCACTGTAGATGATGAGATTTGCAAAGCCTTTGCAATTTGACGTTGAGGAACATTGTTTTTAAAGTTTTCCACAATTTTTTTACGCAGTCTTTCACAGATTGGAGAGCCTCTGCCCATCTTTACTTCTGAGAGACTCTGCTTCTCTAAGACAAAGCTTTTATAGCTAATCATGTTACAGACCTGATATCAATTAACTTAATTAATCACTAGATGTTCTCCCAGCTGAATCTTTTCAAAACTGCTTGCTCTTTTAGCCATTTGTTGCCCCCGTGCCAACTTTTTTGAGACCTGTAGCAGGCATTAAATTTTAAATGAGCTAATTAAGTGGATAAAAGTGTAAAATTTCTCAGTTTAAACATTTGCTACGTTGTCTATGTTCTATTGTGAATAAAATATTGGCTCATGTGATTTGAAATTCCTTTAGTTTTCATTTTATTAAAATTTAAAAAACGTCCCAACTTTTCCGGAATTCGGGTTGTAGTTATTTGGGGTCAAGTTGTGGTTTTTTGATGAGAGGCTTAATAACAGCCAGTTTGAAGGTTTTGGGGACATATCCTAATGACAATAAGGAATTAATAATAGTCAGAAGAGGATCTATGACTTCTGGAAGCACCTCTTTTAGGAGCTTAGATGGTATAGGGTCTAACATACATGTTGTTGGTTTAGATGATTTAACAAGTTCATACAATTCTTCCTCTCCTATGGTAGAGAATGAGTGGAACTGTTCCTCAGGGGGTCTATAGTGCACTGTCTGATGTGATACTGTAGCTGACGGCTGAATGGTTGCAATTTTATCTCTAATAGTATCAATTTTAGAAGTAAAGTAGTTCATAAAGTCATTACTGCTGTGGTGTTGGGAAATGTCAACACTTGTTGAGGCTTCATTTTTTGTTAATTTAGCCACTGTATTGAATAAATACCTGGGGTTATGTTTGTTTTCTTCTAAATGAGATGAGAAGTAATCGGATCTAGCAGTTTTTAATGCTTTTCTGTAGGATAGGTTACTTTCCCGCCAAGCAATACGAAATACCTCTAGTTTTGTTTTCCTCCAGCTGCGCTCCATTTTTCGGGCTGCTCTCTTTAGGGTGCTAGTATGCTCATTATACCATGGTGTCAAACTGTTTTCCTTAACCTTCCCTAAGCGTAAAGGAGCAACTGTATTTAAAGTGCTAGAAAAGAGAGAGTCCATAGTTTCTGTTACATCATCAAGTTGTTCTGAGGTTTTGGATATGCTAAGGAATTTGGTTACATTAGGAAGATAACTTAAAAAGCAGTATTTTGTGTTAGAAGTGATGGTTCTTCCATACTTGTAACAAGAAGTAGAATTTACAATTTTGGCTATATGAAGTTTGCGCAGAACTAAATAATGATCTGAGATATCATCACTTGGCTGAATAATTTCAACACCATCAACATCAATTCCATGTGACAGTATTAAATCTAGAGTATGATTTCGACAATGAGTAGGTCCTGAAACGTGTTGTCTAACACCAATAGAGTTCAGAATGTCTATAAATGCTGATCCCAGTGCATCTTTTTCATTATCAACATGGATATTAAAATCACCAACTATAAAGACTTTATCTGCAGCCAGAACTAACTCGGATGTAAAATCACCAAACTCTTTAATAAAGTCTGTATGGTGCCCTGGTGGCCTGTATACAGTAGCCAGTACAAACATAACAGGGGATTTATCATTAACATTTGTTTCTCTGGATAATGTTATATGAAGCACCATTACTTAAACACTAAGATTATTTGCCATAAACACTAAGACTATTTGCCATATTTCTAGAGAGAAGAGTGGCGCCACCCCAGGAGGGATGAAGACCATCTCTTTTAAACAGGTCAGGTCTGTTCCAAAAGCTCGTCCAATTGTCTATGAAACCTATGTTATTCTGTGGGCACCACTTAGACATCCAGCCGTTGAGTGATGACAATCTGCTATGCATCTCGTCACCACGGTAAGCAGGGAGGGGACCAGAGCATATTACAGTGTCTGACATCGTGCTTGCAAGTTCACACACCTCTTTAATGTTATTTGTAGTGATCTCCGACTGGCGAAGTCGAACATCATTAGCGCCGGCATGAATAACAATCTTACTGTATTTACGTTTAGCATTAGCCAGCACTTTTAAATTTGCCAAGATGTCAGGCGCTCTGGCTCCCGGTAAACATTTGACTATGGTGGCTGGTGTCTCTATATTCACGTTCCGTACAATAGAATCACCAATAACTAGAGCACTTTCATCAGGTTTCTCAGTGGGTGCATCACTGAGTGGGGAGAACCTGTTTAATGTTTTGATCGGAACAGAAGAGCGGTGTTTTGACCCACGACTACGCTGCCTCACCGTCACCCAGTTGCCCTGCTGCAGGGGCTCTGTTTCCGGAACCGAACAATGTACAGGAATCCCTGAGCTAGTAGCATCCAAAGCCGTATCTAGAGCCCTAACATTCTTACTGTCCTCAATTAAAGTTTGGATGCGTGTCTCTAATTCTGAAATCTTCTCTGTCAGCCTAACTATTTCCCTGCATTTATCACATGTGAATCCCTCATCTGCGACAGAGATAGATAAACTGTACATGTGCCAAGAGGTGCAAGTAACAATAACAGGAGAAACCATTACTCACCGTGCTTGATGAAATATTCTTTCTGCGGTTGTTTGATGAACTTGTGAAAAACTGGAGCGAGAGGAGAAAAGAAAACAGCGATAGGTTCGAATGAAAACGCTAATGACAAGCTAACGAGTGCTAACGCTTTGCAGGTGTACTGCACTCACGGATATAAAATAAAAGTGAACGATCAAAGTTAATCTGATTAGATTGATCGATAATATCAGAAATATGGTGTGAATTAAGTTATATTTTACCACTTTAAAAAGCAGAGAGTGATAGTAAGACTAAGATTCTAGAGAGAAAATAAAATAAAAACAGCTACACGGAGCTACACGTCACACAGCTTCTTCAGTCTGCTGCCATCAGGGAGGAGACTGCAGAGTCTCCAGGCCAGGACCAGCAGACTGAAGGACAGCTTCATCCATCAGGCTGTCAGGAAGCTGAACCCAACACCCCCCCCCCCCCCGCCCCGAGCTCCCACATCCCCAGGTCCTTAGACCCCCCCCCCCCCCCCCCCAAGCTCCCACTAACAAACTGTGACCTGCTCCAGACACTTTGTGCATCATTGGTCTGCCCACTACCTCATTCAACTACCTCTTCAATCAATTTAAATAAACAACACTCTCTGAGCTTTTTGTAACTTTAATCAGACTGAATAAGCTCTTTTGCATTACAACCATTTTATCTGCACTGTTTGTTCACTTCACTGATTTGCACTCTATCTGTCATGTGCCTTGTGCTGCTTTAACTTTTTTTTTTACATGCCCTTATTTGTATAATTATATTTTATATTTAATCTGTATCTTTCTGTATTTTAAGGCTCTACTGTAAGTGTTATCTGTATGCGCTAAGGGTCTGGGAGTAATGCAATTTCAATTCTTTGTATGTATGTGCTGTACATGTGGAACAATTGACAATAAAACAGACTGACTTGACTAGATTATTGATAGTGGCACCAAAGTATGACAGCATAAAAAAAACCTTAATAATTTCCTTGAACCACACAGAAAACATGAATCCTCAAACCATTCAAAAAATAATTCATAAATGATTGATAAATATACACAAGATTTGTAAATATATATGAAAGGTTCTTCAGTGTGTATTTTTCAGTATGGAAGTGCATTAGCATGGTTTAAATCCTACTTATATGACCGCCATCAGTTTGTTGCAGTGAATGAAGATGTATCATATCGATCACAAGTGAAGAATGGAGTACCTCAAGGCTCAGTACTAGGGCCGCTACTCTTCACGCTTTATATGTTACCCTTGGGAGATATCATACGGAAACATGGTATTAGCTTTCACTGTTATGCTGATGATACTCAGCTCTATATTTCTTTGCAGCCTGGCGAAACACACCAATTTAAAAAATGGAATGCATAGTCGATATAAAAAACTGGATGACGAGAAATTTCTTGCTGCTAAATTCTGGAAAAAACAGAGGTGTTAATTATAGGACCTAAAAACTCTGCATGTAATAACCTAGAACACAGTCTAAGACTTGATGGCTGCTCTGTCAATTCTTCGTCATCAGTTAGGAACCTAGGTGTGCAATTTGATAGCAATCTTTCCTTTGAAAGCCACATTTCTAGCATTTGTAAAACTGCATTTTCCAACTCAAAAATATATCTAAATTGCGACCTATGCTCTCAATGTCAAATGCAGAAATGTTAATACATGTGTTTATGACCTCAAGGTTAGATTATTGTAATGCTTTATTGGGTGGTTGTGCTGCACACTTAGTAAACAAACTACAGCTAGTCCAAAATGCAGCAGCAAGAGTTCTTGCTAGAACCAGGAAGTATGGCAAGGCAAGGCAAGTTTATTTATATAGCACAATTCGTACACAATGGTAATTCAAAGTGCTTTACATAAAAGAAAGTAAAATAGTAATGAAGAAAAATAATAACAAGAATAAAACAAGCAATTTTAAAACTTTTAAAATTATTAAAACTGTGCTTATTTAAAATGAATTTAAAACAGTTAGAAAATGATTTTACATAAAATTAAATAAAAAAAAAACAGTGAAAATATATATTGTATGTATGACCATATTAGCCCGGTCCTGTCAACACTGCACTGGCTCCATATCAAACATCGTATAGATTTTAAAATATTGCTTATTACTTATAAAGCCCTGTATGGTTTAGCACCTCAGTATTTGAATGAGCTCTTGTTACATTATAATCCTCTGCTGCGTTCTCAAAACTCAAGCAATTTGATAATTTGATACCTAGAATATCAAAATCAACTGTGGGCGGCAGATCCTTTTCCAATCTGGCTCCTAAACTCTGGAATAACCTATCTAACATTGTTCGGGAGGCAGACTGTTACGTTCTGGGACCCAGGGAAACACAGGAGACGAGAGATCCAAATGCAGTGTGGTTTAATGGGTAATCCAAATCAGAATCCAACAAGCAGGGGTCAAAACCAGAAATCAATCCAAACAAACAATAGGGATAGGGATAGGGATAGAGATAGAGATAGGTACAGGAATAGGAACAGGAATAGGAACTGGAACAGGAACAGGAACAGGAACAGGAACAGGAAACTCGGAAGGCGAGGAAACTGGGTGACGGAATGAAAGGACTCCATGAAAACAAACAGAAACAGACCGGTTAATATAGGCAGAAAAATGACAATCAAGTGAAGACACCCGAGTGCAATTACTGTGATGAAGGGACAAGGCATTGCGGGAATTGTAGTGCCTGTGGTGAGGTGCCTATGGGGAAGTAAGACCACTAGTAGAGACTCAGGGAAACAGAGACCAGACAGCGTGACATTACCTCCTCCTCCACGGAGCAGCTACCAGATGCTCCACCCGAACACAAGAACAGACCAAGGAACACAGAGACCAGGAGGGAGGTGGAGCGACAGAGGACCAGGGGGAGGGACGAAGGGCCAGGTAATATAGGGAAACAGAGACAAGAAGTTGGAGGACCAGGGGGAGGGACGGAGGGCCAGGAAGTTCAATGATGACTTGATTCTGCTCATGACGATCATTGGTGACTTGCCCTTGCCCATGAAGATCAATGGTGACTTGCCCTTGTTCATGAAGAACACCGGTGACTTGACCGGACTCTGGAGTGTCATCGGTGACTTGACCTGACTCTGGAGTGTCAACGGTGACTTGACCTGACTCTGGAGTGTCAACGGTGACTTGACCTGACTCTGGAGTGTCAACGGTGACCTGACCTGACTCTGGAAGGTCAACGGGAAACTGACCTGACTCTGGAAGGTCAACGGGAACCTGACTCGACTCTGGAAGGTCAACGGGAACCTGACTTGACTCTGGAGGGTCAATGGGAACCTGACTCGACTCTGGAAGGTCAACGGGAACCTGACTCGACTCTGGAAGGTCAACGGGAACCTGACTCAACTCTGGGGGGTCAACTGTGGCTGTCATCTTGTGCAGAGGCGCTGGACAAGCGGCCATCTTGTGCCGTGTCTCTGGACCGGCGGCCATCTTGGGCAGTGGCGCTGGGCCGGCGGCCATCTTGAGCAGTGGTGCTGGGCCGGCGGCCATCTTGGGCTGTGGCAATGGGCCGGCGGCCATCTTGGGCAGTGGCGCTGGGCCGGCGGCCATCTTATGCTGTGGTGCTGGGCTGGCGGCCATCTTGCGCTGTGGTGCTGGGCTGGCGGCCATCTTGCGCTGTGGTGCTGGGCCGGCGGTCCTCCTGTTTGTAGACCCCGGTCTAGAATCGGCCATCCCACCGGAAGAGGCAGGAGTTGCTGGGGTATCCCAAGGAAGCTAAAATTAAAAATTAAAAATTAAAAAGAAATTAAAAGCGTCCAACTGGTCCATTTCCTTTCAAGGCACCGGGTCATCCAGACCGGTGTTGAAAATGTCCTTTAGGGCTGCATCATTATATTCCATACCATCCGCCAGGGTCCAGAACACATATGCCATAGCACCCACCTCATTCCCCTCTTGGCGGAGGGTGGTTAATCTTATGAATTTTGCCCTCCACTCCACCATACTGGCTGGGGAACGGGAATGAAGTCCCACACCGCTGGATCTCAACATGATGGAGTCCTTCTGTTATGTTCTGGGACGCAGGGAAACACAGGAGATGAGAGATCCAAAAACAGTGTGGTTTAATGGGTAATACAAATCAGAATCCAACAAGCAGGGGTCAAAGCCAGAAATCAATCCAAACAAACAAACAATAGGGATAGGTACAGGAACAGGAACAGAACAGGAATAGGAACAGGAACAGGAACAGGAACAGGAATAGGAACTGGAACAGGAAACTCGGAAGACGAGGAAACTCGGAAGGCGAGGAAACTGGGTGACGGAATGAAAGGACTCCATGAAAACAAACAGAAACAGACTGGTTAATATAGGCAGGGAAATGACTATCAAGTGAAGACACCTGAGTGCAATTACCAGGAGTGCAATTACTGTGATGAAGGGACAAGGCATTGTGGGAATTGTAGTGCCTTCGGTGAGGTGCCTATGGGGAAGTGAGACCACTAGTGGAGACTCAGGGAAACAGAGACCAGACAGCGTGACACAGACACACTCCTGCAGTTTAAATCTAGATTAAAGACCCATCTCTTTAACCTGGTTTACCATAACATACTAATATGCTTTTAATATCAAAATCCGTTAAAGGAATTTTAGGCTGCATTAATTAGGTAAACTGGAACCGGGAACACTTCCCATTACACCCAATGTACTTGCTACATCATTAGAAGAATGGCATCTACGCTAATATTAGTCTGTTTCTCTCTTATTCCGAGGTCACCGTAGCCACCAGATCCAGTCTGTGTCCAGATCAGAGGGTCACTGCAGTCACCCGGATCCAGTACGTATCCAGACCAGATGGTGGATCAGCACCTAGAAAGGACCTCTACATCCCTGAAAGACAGCGGAGACCAGGACAACTAGAGCCCCAGATACAGATCCCCTGTAAATACCTTGTCTCAGATGACCACCAGGACAAGATCACAGGAAACAGATGATTCTTCTGCACAATCTGACTTTGCTGCAGCCTGGAATTGAACTACTGGTTTCGTCTGGTCAGAGGAGAACTGGCCCCCCAACTGATCCTGGTTTCTCCCAAGGTTTTTTTTCTCCATTCTGTCACCGATAGAGTTTCGGTTCCTTGCTGCCGTCGCCTCTGGTTTGCTTAGTTGGGGACACTTCATCTACAGCGACATCGTTGACTTGATTGCAAATAAATGCAAAGACACTATTCAAACTGAACAGAGATGACATCACTGAATTCAATGATGAACTACCTTTAACTGTCATTTTGCATTATTGACACACTGTTATCCTTATGAATGTTGTTCAGTTGCTTTGACGAAATCTTTTTTTGTTTTAAGCGATATATAGATGACGGCGGTGCCGTTCAAGCTTGAAGTTGACGAGAGTGCATATGGTTCTTCAGTGTGGATCTGCTGACTAAGAATGAAAGTGACCCATCACAACGAGGACTGAACGGATGAATAATAAATGTGTAAATGTGACCGATGACGCTGACAATATATTACAATAAATCTCTTGAAGTGGGTCATTTTTTTCTCCCCCATTTACCTTAATTTATGATTATTTGCTTTGTGATTACAGGAAACATAAGATATATACAACACATTCACTGACAGCAGTAATTTTCACTTTACTACACTTTTCATATTTCTAAAATTTCAAACACAACAGTCTACACACAGTGTATTGCACACTAACTACACATTGTGTATTGCACAGACAAGAGAATTGAAAGAAGTGGAAGAGAAATGCAGGGGCTCCATGAAACCATCCCTCATCGACCACCTCCTCATCCCCAAGTACCACTAAGGCAGCCCTTCCAGGCCACCCCATGGTTACCAGTAAAGCAGGACAAAATCCAACAGTATGAAATAAGCATGCCGGTCGATGTGAGTACTGAAACTGTTTCCCAGCCAAATGATAACCCCCAACAGTCTGTCAGGCCAAAGACAAGACAGCTAGCTGCACATACAGAGAATCTGCCCACCTCTGCAGTGAGCTGGCACCAGTTGGGCAACTGCCCTAGCGCTTTTGTGCAACATCAGCCCTCAGCTGATGCCCAAGGCCCAGATAAACCATTCAATGAACTTCCAACCACCATGCACATGTCTTCAGTTAGCCCACATGCATCTAATGTGCCCACTGTTTTCTCTCAAACTAACATGCATGACAATGTCATTACCATTCAGGCTTCACCAAACATGGCCAACAAAATGCCAACTGATGTGTACCCTTCTCCAAATGACCCATACCTGCCCCCAGCATTGACTGTGCCACCTAAAACTTACATTTCTACTTATGCAGGTATGATCCAGGTACCCAATATGTACACTTCTCAATATGGCCTGCACTCTCCAGCCGCAATGGCTGGTTCACCCCAAGCAAACTTGCCAGGTCATCCAACGGCCGCTCAGGTTCCTCCTCCTTTCTGTTATGGTGTGCCAAATGCCATGTATTCAAAACCACCTGACACGTCTGCACCTCCTGTTTTGTCTGAAACCAACTTTTTGCAGAAAACAGACTCCGTTCAAACACACAGAAATTCCAATGATCGACAGCGCACCTTACATTCGCATTGTGCTGTTGTGTCATCCTTCTCACCGCCTGCATATGTTCCTATGACAGTGCCGGTGCCTCATGGTTCACATATGTATGCACAACAACCCATTTCAGTGCAAAGACCTCAGACTGTGGCTCATCACCAAGATGCATACATCCCTACTTCTAGAATGACCATGCCACAGCCCAGCTTTACACAGACACATCAAGTTCGTAATGTACAAGTGTTCAGTGGTGGTTCTGATTGCAGGATACTTATTGAACACTGGATAAGAGATATGCAGTACCTCCTTGAGGCTGGAGGAATGCCCGAAAATCTGTCCTTTGCTACTGCAGTGCGACATTTGAGTGGTGAAGCCAGGAGGCTAGTTCTGAATCTCCCTCCTAATGAGCAAACGGCTGTCAGAGCTTTTGAAGAACTACAAGCTGAGTATAGTGATATGCAGACGTCCCTGGATCCATTAGCTGATTTCTATGAGAGATACCAGCGCCCTGGTGAATCAGCATGCTCATACGCCATTGCTCTGGAGGCTACTTTACGTTCAGTGGAAGATGCTCAATATGGAGGTCAGCCTTTTCCAGACAGGGACAGCAAACTGACTCGTCAGTTCATGAGAGGATTGAGTGACTAAGAGGTTTTTCACAGGATAGCACCGATGAAGCCTAGACTTCTATGTTTTCGTGAACTTCAAGCAGAACTTCGTAACCTTGCTCGTGAGACAAGGAAGTTTCAGACACAGCCAAAGGCCAAAAAGACATATGCACTGGCTCAGTTTACAACAGTGAGCGGTAACCAGAGTGGCCAAAAGCCGAGAACAGAAAAAGGAAATCGGCAGAACACAGACCTTACTGAACTCACAGCCTTGGTGAAACTGGTGAGCAGTCAAGAGGATCAGCTTAACAGATTGACACAGTTGGAGGCTAAAGTTGGAGCATCACCACAGACTGTGTTTCCTCACATCCAGAGACCTCGAGAGAGTAGTGACACTGCAGTAAGGGGCGTAGAGTGCTATCGTTGTGGAAAACTGGGACACATTGCACGTCTGTGTCAGACAGTGATGACTGATGAGGCAGCCCAAGCTGAAATTGGAGCAGAGTCCAGGCAGGCTTTAAATGCTTAGGGCCTGTGGTTACCAGGGCAACCACAGGCATGCAACAGAGTCCCCAGCAACATGAAACGGGCAGGTCAAAACCAGCTGATACCCCGCTGGTAGGTCCCTGTAATGAAGGAGTGGTTGGAATGAATGGAGAAATGTGTAAGGCTCTTATTGACTCTGGCTCTCAAGTAACTACAATTACTGATGAGTTCTGGTGACAACATCCTCTCTTATGTACTCAGGAATTGCATCCATCAGACATCCCCATTGAAGGTGCTGCAGGCCAACCCGTATCTTATGTTGGTGTGCTTTGTATCAACCTTAAGTTTTTGGGAAGGGTCTACTCAAATGTTCCTGCTTTTGTTGTCCCTGTTACTGAGTACCAATCCAGTGTTCCATTGCTCTTTGGAACTAATGTAATAAGGGTTTCCAGAAATGACCTTCAAGCATTATATGGGAGAAGATATCTGGCCAAATTGAAGTTGACCAATCCTGAGTGGCACTCTGCAATGGTTGCTGTAAATAAAAGTGAACCTGGTGGAGGTGCATGTAAAGTTGGTCAAGTACAGTATGCTGGTCACAGAATAAGAATACCTGCTGGTAAGGAGCAGGATTTTATTGGCAGAGTGACTGGTGGACTGAAGAGAACACACTATACAGTTCTAGTAGAGAGTCAGTCCTCCAAAAGGGTTCCAGAAGGCCTTATTAAATCTGTCTGGAAAGGATGTTATTGTCAACCCAAGGACCCTGATTGCAGATGCTTTCCTGGTTCAAATGTCATTGAAGAGGAAGAAAAGTGCCAAATGCTGTGCCAAAACCAGTTCTTGTGTCAGAGTCAGTGTGAGAATTCAGTGACAGCATCTTGTAAGAATCAACAGCAGACTACCAGTGTTGAGTCTGTTGATGGTATAACATGTGGAGTTGATGTTAGTGCTGCTGCAGTAGAACGAGAGGAGCAGTTGGGGTTGCTTCAGGATTTGCTGAGGAGAAATGCTGATGTCTTCTCCAAACACTCTATGAACTATGGACATACCACCACTGTGCGACATGAGATACCTCTGGTAGACTCAAAACCTTTCCGCCTACCTTATCGCAAAATACCCCCATCTCAGTACCAAGAAGTGCGGAAGGCCATATCAGAGATGGAAGAAGCTGGAGTCATTCGGCCAAGCAAAAGCCCGTATGCATCCCCCATCGTTGTTGTTTCTAAAAAAAAGGATGGCTCCCTGAGGATCGGTGTGTACTACAGGAAACTAAATTCCTGCAGTACCAGAGACGCTTTTCTACTACCAAGAATAGAGGAAGCATTGGATGCGTTGGGACAGGCAAGGTTGTTCTCGACTCTTGATCTTACCTCTGGTTACTGGCAAGTTGAGGTAGCTGAATCCGACAAGATCAAAAGTGCTTTTAGCACACCCATGGGGTTATATGAGGCCAACAGGATGCCGTTTGGTCTGCAGAATGCCCCCTTAACCTTCCAAAAAATTGATGACCTGCTGCTTTGGTGATTTGAACTTTGAGAGCCTCCTTATCTACCTTGATGACTTAATTATCTTCTATAGGACTTTTGAAGAGCATCTTGAGCGGTTGGAAGCAGTGTTCAGCCGACTCCGCAAACATGGTTTAAAGCTGAAGCCTCAAAAGTGTAGTCTACTGAGGAAAGAAGTTCAGTACCTGGGCCACGTGGTATCTGCAGAGGGTATTCATACAGATCCTGAGAAGATAAGCAGAGTCAGAGACTGGAAGCGGCCGTCAAGTGTGAAGGAAGTGCTGGGGTTTGTTGGTTTCGCTGGGTACTACAGACGGTTCATCAAGGGATATGCAACATTGGCGGCACCTATGTATAGACTTACCTCTGGTGACCCAAAGAAGAAGAAAAGAGGGGTGAAAGGAACTTCTGGAACTGTTAAACCGTTTATGTGGACAGATGAATGTGAGAGAGCATTTGAAGCATTGAAGGAGAGACTGACTACAGCACCAGTTCTGGGCTACCCTGACTTCAGCTTACCATTTGTACTGCAAACGGATGCTTCTGGTGAGGGTCTTGGGGCAGTCCTTGCACAAGTTGAAGATGGTGTGGAAAAAGTAATAACTTACCCTGCACATAAGTTAGAGTTTTTGGCTCTAAAGGGCTGTTACAGATAAGTTTATGATCACCTTTATGGACATAAGTTTTCTGTGCTGACTGACAACAACCCACTTAAATATGTGATGAGGACAGCGATGTTGGACGCCACAGGTCAGCGCTGGGTGTCACAGTTGGCCATGTTTGACTTTGGAATTGAGTACAGGCAAGGGAAGTCCAACTCTAATGCTGATGCACTCTCAAGGATGTCTAATCAAGAGGTCATAGAAACTCTTCAGTCCTGCCCACAGTGCATTTCCTCCTTGCGGCAAGACCAGTCCTGTGGAGATGAGTCAAGGAGGAAGGAAGACCTTGGGCAGTGGCGCTGGGCCGGCGGCCATCTTATGCTGTGGTGCTGGGCTGGCGGCCATCTTGCGCTGTGGTGCTGGGCTGGCGGCCATCTTGCGCTGTGGTGCTGGGCCGGCGGTCCTCCTGTTTGTAGACCCCGGTCTAGAATCGGCCATCCCACCGGAAGAGGCAGGAGTTGCTGGGGTATCCCAAGGAAGCTAAAATTAAAAATTAAAAATTAAAAAGAAATTAAAAGCGTCCAACTGGTCCATTTCCTTTCAAGGCACCGGGTCATCCAGACCGGTGTTGAAAATGTCCTTTAGGGCTGCATCATTATATTCCATACCATCCGCCAGGGTCCAGAACACATATGCCATAGCACCCACCTCATTCCCCTCTTGGCGGAGGGTGGTTAATCTTATGAATTTTGCCCTCCACTCCACCATACTGGCTGGGGAACGGGAATGAAGTCCCACACCGCTGGATCTCAACATGATGGAGTCCTTCTGTTATGTTCTGGGACGCAGGGAAACACAGGAGATGAGAGATCCAAAAACAGTGTGGTTTAATGGGTAATACAAATCAGAATCCAACAAGCAGGGGTCAAAGCCAGAAATCAATCCAAACAAACAAACAATAGGGATAGGTACAGGAACAGGAACAGAACAGGAATAGGAACAGGAACAGGAACAGGAATAGGAACTGGAACAGGAAACTCGGAAGACGAGGAAACTCGGAAGGCGAGGAAACTGGGTGACGGAATGAAAGGACTCCATGAAAACAAACAGAAACAGACTGGTTAATATAGGCAGGGAAATGACTATCAAGTGAAGACACCTGAGTGCAATTACCAGGAGTGCAATTACTGTGATGAAGGGACAAGGCATTGTGGGAATTGTAGTGCCTTCGGTGAGGTGCCTATGGGGAAGTGAGACCACTAGTGGAGACTCAGGGAAACAGAGACCAGACAGCGTGACACAGACACACTCCTGCAGTTTAAATCTAGATTAAAGACCCATCTCTTTAACCTGGTTTACCATAACATACTAATATGCTTTTAATATCAAAATCCGTTAAAGGAATTTTAGGCTGCATTAATTAGGTAAACTGGAACCGGGAACACTTCCCATTACACCCAATGTACTTGCTACATCATTAGAAGAATGGCATCTACGCTAATATTAGTCTGTTTCTCTCTTATTCCGAGGTCACCGTAGCCACCAGATCCAGTCTGTGTCCAGATCAGAGGGTCACTGCAGTCACCCGGATCCAGTACGTATCCAGACCAGATGGTGGATCAGCACCTAGAAAGGACCTCTACATCCCTGAAAGACAGCGGAGACCAGGACAACTAGAGCCCCAGATACAGATCCCCTGTAAATACCTTGTCTCAGATGACCACCAGGACAAGATCACAGGAAACAGATGATTCTTCTGCACAATCTGACTTTGCTGCAGCCTGGAATTGAACTACTGGTTTCGTCTGGTCAGAGGAGAACTGGCCCCCCAACTGATCCTGGTTTCTCCCAAGGTTTTTTTTCTCCATTCTGTCACCGATAGAGTTTCGGTTCCTTGCTGCCGTCGCCTCTGGTTTGCTTAGTTGGGGACACTTCATCTACAGCGACATCGTTGACTTGATTGCAAATAAATGCAAAGACACTATTCAAACTGAACAGAGATGACATCACTGAATTCAATGATGAACTACCTTTAACTGTCATTTTGCATTATTGACACACTGTTATCCTTATGAATGTTGTTCAGTTGCTTTGACGAAATCTTTTTTTGTTTTAAGCGATATATAGATGACGGCGGTGCCGTTCAAGCTTGAAGTTGACGAGAGTGCATATGGTTCTTCAGTGTGGATCTGCTGACTAAGAATGAAAGTGACCCATCACAACGAGGACTGAACGGATGAATAATAAATGTGTAAATGTGACCGATGACGCTGACAATATATTACAATAAATCTCTTGAAGTGGGTCATTTTTTTCTCCCCCATTTACCTTAATTTATGATTATTTGCTTTGTGATTACAGGAAACATAAGATATATACAACACATTCACTGACAGCAGTAATTTTCACTTTACTACACTTTTCATATTTCTAAAATTTCAAACACAACAGTCTACACACAGTGTATTGCACACTAACTACACATTGTGTATTGCACAGACAAGAGAATTGAAAGAAGTGGAAGAGAAATGCAGGGGCTCCATGAAACCATCCCTCATCGACCACCTCCTCATCCCCAAGTACCACTAAGGCAGCCCTTCCAGGCCACCCCATGGTTACCAGTAAAGCAGGACAAAATCCAACAGTATGAAATAAGCATGCCGGTCGATGTGAGTACTGAAACTGTTTCCCAGCCAAATGATAACCCCCAACAGTCTGTCAGGCCAAAGACAAGACAGCTAGCTGCACATACAGAGAATCTGCCCACCTCTGCAGTGAGCTGGCACCAGTTGGGCAACTGCCCTAGCGCTTTTGTGCAACATCAGCCCTCAGCTGATGCCCAAGGCCCAGATAAACCATTCAATGAACTTCCAACCACCATGCACATGTCTTCAGTTAGCCCACATGCATCTAATGTGCCCACTGTTTTCTCTCAAACTAACATGCATGACAATGTCATTACCATTCAGGCTTCACCAAACATGGCCAACAAAATGCCAACTGATGTGTACCCTTCTCCAAATGACCCATACCTGCCCCCAGCATTGACTGTGCCACCTAAAACTTACATTTCTACTTATGCAGGTATGATCCAGGTACCCAATATGTACACTTCTCAATATGGCCTGCACTCTCCAGCCGCAATGGCTGGTTCACCCCAAGCAAACTTGCCAGGTCATCCAACGGCCGCTCAGGTTCCTCCTCCTTTCTGTTATGGTGTGCCAAATGCCATGTATTCAAAACCACCTGACACGTCTGCACCTCCTGTTTTGTCTGAAACCAACTTTTTGCAGAAAACAGACTCCGTTCAAACACACAGAAATTCCAATGATCGACAGCGCACCTTACATTCGCATTGTGCTGTTGTGTCATCCTTCTCACCGCCTGCATATGTTCCTATGACAGTGCCGGTGCCTCATGGTTCACATATGTATGCACAACAACCCATTTCAGTGCAAAGACCTCAGACTGTGGCTCATCACCAAGATGCATACATCCCTACTTCTAGAATGACCATGCCACAGCCCAGCTTTACACAGACACATCAAGTTCGTAATGTACAAGTGTTCAGTGGTGGTTCTGATTGCAGGATACTTATTGAACACTGGATAAGAGATATGCAGTACCTCCTTGAGGCTGGAGGAATGCCCGAAAATCTGTCCTTTGCTACTGCAGTGCGACATTTGAGTGGTGAAGCCAGGAGGCTAGTTCTGAATCTCCCTCCTAATGAGCAAACGGCTGTCAGAGCTTTTGAAGAACTACAAGCTGAGTATAGTGATATGCAGACGTCCCTGGATCCATTAGCTGATTTCTATGAGAGATACCAGCGCCCTGGTGAATCAGCATGCTCATACGCCATTGCTCTGGAGGCTACTTTACGTTCAGTGGAAGATGCTCAATATGGAGGTCAGCCTTTTCCAGACAGGGACAGCAAACTGACTCGTCAGTTCATGAGAGGATTGAGTGACTAAGAGGTTTTTCACAGGATAGCACCGATGAAGCCTAGACTTCTATGTTTTCGTGAACTTCAAGCAGAACTTCGTAACCTTGCTCGTGAGACAAGGAAGTTTCAGACACAGCCAAAGGCCAAAAAGACATATGCACTGGCTCAGTTTACAACAGTGAGCGGTAACCAGAGTGGCCAAAAGCCGAGAACAGAAAAAGGAAATCGGCAGAACACAGACCTTACTGAACTCACAGCCTTGGTGAAACTGGTGAGCAGTCAAGAGGATCAGCTTAACAGATTGACACAGTTGGAGGCTAAAGTTGGAGCATCACCACAGACTGTGTTTCCTCACATCCAGAGACCTCGAGAGAGTAGTGACACTGCAGTAAGGGGCGTAGAGTGCTATCGTTGTGGAAAACTGGGACACATTGCACGTCTGTGTCAGACAGTGATGACTGATGAGGCAGCCCAAGCTGAAATTGGAGCAGAGTCCAGGCAGGCTTTAAATGCTTAGGGCCTGTGGTTACCAGGGCAACCACAGGCATGCAACAGAGTCCCCAGCAACATGAAACGGGCAGGTCAAAACCAGCTGATACCCCGCTGGTAGGTCCCTGTAATGAAGGAGTGGTTGGAATGAATGGAGAAATGTGTAAGGCTCTTATTGACTCTGGCTCTCAAGTAACTACAATTACTGATGAGTTCTGGTGACAACATCCTCTCTTATGTACTCAGGAATTGCATCCATCAGACATCCCCATTGAAGGTGCTGCAGGCCAACCCGTATCTTATGTTGGTGTGCTTTGTATCAACCTTAAGTTTTTGGGAAGGGTCTACTCAAATGTTCCTGCTTTTGTTGTCCCTGTTACTGAGTACCAATCCAGTGTTCCATTGCTCTTTGGAACTAATGTAATAAGGGTTTCCAGAAATGACCTTCAAGCATTATATGGGAGAAGATATCTGGCCAAATTGAAGTTGACCAATCCTGAGTGGCACTCTGCAATGGTTGCTGTAAATAAAAGTGAACCTGGTGGAGGTGCATGTAAAGTTGGTCAAGTACAGTATGCTGGTCACAGAATAAGAATACCTGCTGGTAAGGAGCAGGATTTTATTGGCAGAGTGACTGGTGGACTGAAGAGAACACACTATACAGTTCTAGTAGAGAGTCAGTCCTCCAAAAGGGTTCCAGAAGGCCTTATTAAATCTGTCTGGAAAGGATGTTATTGTCAACCCAAGGACCCTGATTGCAGATGCTTTCCTGGTTCAAATGTCATTGAAGAGGAAGAAAAGTGCCAAATGCTGTGCCAAAACCAGTTCTTGTGTCAGAGTCAGTGTGAGAATTCAGTGACAGCATCTTGTAAGAATCAACAGCAGACTACCAGTGTTGAGTCTGTTGATGGTATAACATGTGGAGTTGATGTTAGTGCTGCTGCAGTAGAACGAGAGGAGCAGTTGGGGTTGCTTCAGGATTTGCTGAGGAGAAATGCTGATGTCTTCTCCAAACACTCTATGAACTATGGACATACCACCACTGTGCGACATGAGATACCTCTGGTAGACTCAAAACCTTTCCGCCTACCTTATCGCAAAATACCCCCATCTCAGTACCAAGAAGTGCGGAAGGCCATATCAGAGATGGAAGAAGCTGGAGTCATTCGGCCAAGCAAAAGCCCGTATGCATCCCCCATCGTTGTTGTTTCTAAAAAAAAGGATGGCTCCCTGAGGATCGGTGTGTACTACAGGAAACTAAATTCCTGCAGTACCAGAGACGCTTTTCTACTACCAAGAATAGAGGAAGCATTGGATGCGTTGGGACAGGCAAGGTTGTTCTCGACTCTTGATCTTACCTCTGGTTACTGGCAAGTTGAGGTAGCTGAATCCGACAAGATCAAAAGTGCTTTTAGCACACCCATGGGGTTATATGAGGCCAACAGGATGCCGTTTGGTCTGCAGAATGCCCCCTTAACCTTCCAAAAAATTGATGACCTGCTGCTTTGGTGATTTGAACTTTGAGAGCCTCCTTATCTACCTTGATGACTTAATTATCTTCTATAGGACTTTTGAAGAGCATCTTGAGCGGTTGGAAGCAGTGTTCAGCCGACTCCGCAAACATGGTTTAAAGCTGAAGCCTCAAAAGTGTAGTCTACTGAGGAAAGAAGTTCAGTACCTGGGCCACGTGGTATCTGCAGAGGGTATTCATACAGATCCTGAGAAGATAAGCAGAGTCAGAGACTGGAAGCGGCCGTCAAGTGTGAAGGAAGTGCTGGGGTTTGTTGGTTTCGCTGGGTACTACAGACGGTTCATCAAGGGATATGCAACATTGGCGGCACCTATGTATAGACTTACCTCTGGTGACCCAAAGAAGAAGAAAAGAGGGGTGAAAGGAACTTCTGGAACTGTTAAACCGTTTATGTGGACAGATGAATGTGAGAGAGCATTTGAAGCATTGAAGGAGAGACTGACTACAGCACCAGTTCTGGGCTACCCTGACTTCAGCTTACCATTTATACTGCAAACGGATGCTTCTGGTGAGGGTCTTGGGGCAGTCCTTGCACAAGTTGAAGATGGTGTGGAAAAAGTAATAACTTACCCTGCACATAAGTTAGAGTTTTTGGCTCTAAAGGGCTGTTACAGATAAGTTTATGATCACCTTTATGGACATAAGTTTTCTGTGCTGACTGACAACAACCCACTTAAATATGTGATGAGGACAGCGATGTTGGACGCCACAGGTCAGCGCTGGGTGTCACAGTTGGCCATGTTTGACTTTGGAATTGAGTACAGGCAAGGGAAGTCCAACTCTAATGCTGATGCACTCTCAAGGATGTCTAATCAAGAGGTCATAGAAACTCTTCAGTCCTGCCCACAGTGCATTTCCTCCTTGCGGCAAGACCAGTCCTGTGGAGATGAGTCAAGGAGGAAGGAAGACGTTAGTGAGCAAGGGGAGAGAACTGTTGTATGCAAAGAGGGAGAGTTACTGGACCAGGTTGACGAGCTGTCCAATCCATTTGATGGAGCAGGTACTGATGCACTGCCTGCAATGACAAAGCTGGAGATCAGGGGATGTCAAAAGGAGGACCCTGTCATTGGGCCAGTACTACATTACAAGACACTAAACAAAAAGCCAAGACGTGGAGAAAGATTGGAAAAGGGGAAAGATACACGGTTTCTCTTAAAAGAGTGGAGGAGGCTGGTGGTCAAAGATGGAATTCTTTACAGGCAAGTTAAGGATGTTCAGGGATGGTCCATTGCTCAGCTAGTCTTGCCAGAGAAAATGCGACTTTTGGCTAAAACAAGTCTTCATGACGACTCTGGTCATTTCGGATTTGAGCGTACTTTGAATCTGTTCCGGGAACGATTCTTTTGGCCGAGAATGCAGTGTGAAATAAAGTAATGGTGTGAGCAGTGTGAAAGATGTTGTCTGAGGAAAACTCCCACTGGAAATAGGGCTCCGCTGGTGAGTGTTCACACTAATGCCCCTATGGAACTTATCTGAGTGGATTTTCTTGTCCTGGAGAAGTCTAAGGGAGGAATAGAGAATGTCCTGGTTGTCACCGATCATTTCTCAAGATTCGCACAGGCTTACCACACAAAAGACCAGAAGGCTGTCACTGTGGCAAGGGTGCTGTGGAAGAAATTCTTTTGTCAATTTGGTTTCCCAGCAAGACTCAATGCAGATCAAGGCGGAAATTTTGAGAGTACAGTAGTGAAGGAGTTGTGTAAGCTGACGGGAATTACAAGGACTCATATTAGCCCCTACCATCCGCAGGGAAATGGGACCACAGAGAGATTGAACAGAACTCTTATGAATATGTTGGGCACTCTTGATCCTGATAAAAAACCCAGGTGGCATGAATACATTGATGCACTGACACATGCTTACAACTGCACTCAACACGATTCGACTGGTTTCTCCCCATACTTCTTCATGTATGGCAGACATCCACGACTGCCTGTTGATCTCATGTTTGGCCTGTCAACAGCAAAAGAGCCATGTGAGTACAGTGAATATGTCCAGACCCTGCATGAATGCTTGTCCTATGCTTATAATGAGGCAGATCGAATGTCAAGGCATGCTAAGGATCTTCAGAAAAAGCACTATGACAAGAAAGCCAAAAGCCACATGTTCCAACCTGATGACAGAGTGATGGTGAAAGTGTGTTATGTCGAGGGGAAACAGAAGCTGGCTGATAGCTGGGAACCACGTCCATATGTTGTGGTGAAGAAACAGCCAGGGATTCCAGTGTATGTGGTTCGTCCAGAAGATGGTGACAGGGAAAGAGTCATCCACCCGAAATCTTCTGTCCCAGTGCATGTTCTTCCCGGTGAGTTCCAAGTGTTTCAGAGGAAGAAGAGGAAGTAGTGGAGACAATTGAAAGTGTAGACAGTGGCACTATTACACAGTGTACAAGTGTGGAATGGCAGGATGTTGTGGACGAAGAGCATCAACAGGATGGAAGTCAATTAAAAGAGACTGTGAGTGAAGAGAAGAAAAATGGGGAGCAGACGTCATTGGAAGTCTCCAATCCTGAGAGGCCAGAGAGGAGATATCCTGAGCGAAAAATGCGCCCACCAAAAAGACTCTCCTTGGAGATACATGGCCTCCAAACTGAGATTGATAAGGAGAAGGTAGAGAGAGGAAGGAAAGTGTGGGAAAAGGCTAAAGTGAAGAAGCAGCTCTACTTTAGCAATATCTATAAAGACACACACCCCACACAGACACTTCAAAGTTAATATTAAGATTTAAACTGACTTAATTTCGTTTTTTTAGTGATGACTGGGACGGCATCATTTAAAGAGGGGGTGGATGTAGGCAAGATGTAATATGTTTCTCCCAGCCTTAGGGGGGAGCTGTGTTTTATGAGTATTTCATTGTGTGAGCCCTTCTTCACATGGGTGGAGCTGTTGTTTAATTCAGTTCTATTTTCCTTGTGAAAAGGTAAGGATGGTTTTCACTGTTCTCTGTTACATCCATTATATTTCTTTAATTATATTGGCCATCCATGTTATTTGAAGACATATATTGCTGTTAAAGATGTTAACTAACATATATATGCACTCATTTGTAAAAGATGGTTTTGTATTTCTGATATTATTTTATGGGTTGTACCTTCCATGTGGTGGGGTATATTTTTCTTTATATTGTATTGTGTTTAACGTTTATCCGAGTATTTTAGGTTTTATTCTTTGTATTTGGGATGTATGTGGCATTCAACATTAATTGTCTTATGTGGAAAGTTATTTTTCCAGTCTTTGAGTACCCCCCTGATTTAAGGTTTAATATAACGGCAGCTAAAATTATATTGTTTTGTTTTATGATTTTATATGCATTTTTTATTTTTGATATTAGTAACTAACAGTTTTTCCTTTTGAAAAGTGGCTGATGCAGATAAAGAGCCCAATAAATAAGCTTCACCGCTGTGACGACAACGATCTTTGTGTCCTCCTCATTCAATCATCACCCAAACACAACGCAGAGCCATTTGGGGGAGCACACAGACGAAAAGGGTTACATATATATATATATATATATATATATATATATATATATATATATATATACACACACACACAGACACAAATAAAAATGTAATGAAAAAGGAAGACCTAAAGCTTGTTGCATTTTTGTTCAAATCAATTTAATGAAAAGAAACTCATTTGTCTCCCCCTATTGGCCGACATTTGTGGCCCATTACAACATTATAGTTTTCAGCACATTCTTCTTCTTCTTTTATAAGGCATTATGCATGCCTAAGTATAAGCCACCTACCCATAAAAATATGTTATAAATAGCCTTCACATAAAGTGCTACCAAACTTCTTATTACCTCATAGTAACACAAGTGAACTTTGTCAGTTAGGCTGGTAACCTATCTTGCAATGAATAAATTAATTAATTTTATTCATCTGTCATGAAGAGGAAAGTAACTTAAACAGTATGTTCATTTATTCTGCCTTGAGAAATCTTCATGGTTACCAAACAGATGATATGTTGGACTGTAGAGTATTTCTGGAACACAGACTCGGGCTCTTCTGCCATCTAGTGTCCAGCTGTCTCTCTGTTTCGTCTGCAGACATCATGGATCATCAACTATTTGTGTTTGGATCATCAAGGCTAAAACAGTGGAACAAATTGTGATCTTAACATCCACTTTGCAACATTCCAGGACATAATTATAATTTCATTATACATTTACTTATTTTAGTCTGCAAAATCCCCCCGTAAGAGCAGCCGCTCCACAAAAAGTGTATTAAAGTGAGAGTACACTGTTATTGATCTGCTGCTCACATCAGTCCTCTTATGTCTTTTTTTCCAGGACAGGACAAAACCAGTCATAGCTTTCAACTTAAAAACTAATACAGAATTGCACAAAAACCTACTTTTTAATTTACAAGAAAATATCTTACTTTTTTTCAAATAAGTAACACCAGTTCCTTTGTTTGATGAGAAAAAGTAATGCAAAAGTAATGTTACTTTCCATAAAAAGTAACTAATGCAAGTAAACTCATTCAGCTCCTGTTTTACACATCATTTGACATCCGCAGTGAAACGGTGGTTGGGGCTGCTGATGGGTCATTCTGGCTCATCTGTCACCATCACATCTGTCAAACAATACATGCAAAGGTCAGCCGGTCAGATGCTGCTGCCCTTTAGGAGAGCAGAAATCAATACAGGATTAGACCTTCAATCCACACCGAAGGACAGCAGCGATATTTCAGTGATGATAAAGAAGGTTCTGTTTCAGTTCGATGTCTCTTAGAAAGCAGCAAAAATAAATAAAGCTACTGAACTCTTTCAAACCACAGGATATACAGTGCCTTGTAAAGTATTCAAAGCCCTTTATTTTTTTATTTACATTTAGCTGACGCTTTTATCCAAAGCAACTTACAATTGCTACTGTATATATGTCAGAGGTCGCACGCCTCTGGAGCAACTAGGGGTTAAGTGCATTTTGTCTTATCCACTGCGCCATCACCACCGCCTCATTTTATGTTGCAGCTTTATGTTAAACTGCTTTAAATGACTTTTTCCCATGTCAATCTGCACTCAATACACCATAATGGCAAAGTAAAAACAGAACTGTCTTAACTTTGTGAATGTATATATAAAAAAAATATATAAAAAAATGTTGCAGTGTGTGCCGCGGCCTGCAGGGGGCAGTAATAACACAGCAGCACAGCACCAGCACAGCGGACCTGAGAGAGACAAGTCACCTTTATTTATAAAGCGCTTTTAACAATACAAATTGTATCAAGCAGCTTTACAGTATAAATAGTGTGTCAATAATGCAGAAGGACAATAGTAAACACTCAGTTTTCAGTTAAAGTCAGTTCATCATTGAATTCAGTGATTTCATCATCCAACTCAGTTCAGTTTAATTAGTGTCTGTGTAATCAAGTCAGTGATATCGCTGTAAATGAAGTGATCCCAACTAAGCAAGTCAGAGGAACCAAAACTCCATCGGTGACAGAATGGAGAAGAAACCTTGGGAGAAACCAGGCTCAGTCGGGGGTCAGTTCTCTGACCACGCAAACAAACTGAGACACACAAACACTGCACTTCTCATCTGCTGTCAGACTGATGCAGAAAAAACAACCTACTGCCAATTTACACATGAATGCAAATATAATAATAATAAAAAAAACCTTTCTCCTACTGTAAAAACATGTTGATTATGTTCAGCGTGTAGTGTGAAGCTCTGAACTGAGAACTGGAATAATTGAGTTCTGAACCGGAGCTAAGCGAAGCGATTCTAACTCGAACATTTTGTGATGGATAATTGTGAGTCATTAAGTACTGAACTAAAAGACTGAACAAACTGGCACTGATTACACACACTGCAGGTTTTTAAAGAAAAAAAATATATATTGTATGCAAAATGAAGATTAATATTTTATTTTTGTCATTTTATGAATACATAAAAAAACACCACCAACAGGTGAATTGTGTTGGGATGAAGGGTTGATATAAAAATAACTGAAGTTAGACTACTTTTTATAGAAAGTGATGTTGCATTAATTTTACGCATATGGGCTGGGCTTGTTTGTTTATTTACATTAATTCTTGCAGGTTTGCATCATATTCTGAGGTTGCATTTGACTGTTTTTATTGTTTTTGAGGAACACTGAGTGTGTTTTGTGCAGTGAGAGGAGTAAGCACATGTTCATATTTAGTCTAGAACTACAGTAAGATCATGTTCACACACAACACTCTGATCTTACTCCTGATCACTGTCTCCATGGCAACACCAGAGCTGTCACTCAGCACATGGAAACAACGTTACTGGAGATATTTACTTGAAAAATGTTCATGCAAATTAAAAAATACAATTTTACTAGCTACTTGGAGAAAAGAGGAAAAAAAAAAGGTTCTGACTAAGTACCCGCAACACTGGTCACTAAACTACATCCATTAATGCAGAAAGTGTCTCTTCTGTAGCTTCATCTACTGCAGGAAGTGAATAGAGACACAGAGTCGTGGACAGATATCTTCAGCTCCACTGAGTGAATGTGACCTGTGGAGTTTGAGCTTCTCTGAGTCCATCACTGCTGGAACACAACACATGATCCTCTCATCACTTCAGTTCACCAGCGATCATCAAGAACCAGCTGCAGGCATCAGCCTCACCGTCTCACCTTAATCAGCTCTCACGCTAAATACTTCACATTAATAATAAAAGGTTTGTGATGCAGGCGGAATAAAAAAAAACAGTCGATGCCATTCTGGTTACATTGTTTAAAATGGTAATGACACTAATCTTACAATTAAAATAATACACTAATCTTATAAGGAACTTGAATTAGAGATTTCTAAACTGAATCTGAATAGCAAATAACAAAAGCTACAGGAAAATCATTTTCATAAAGACTTATTTTTATTGGCAGTGGAAAATAAGTTTCAGTATTTTATTGAAATGAAAGCAATAAATAATACTGTGATAAAAATAGTTCACAAGTACTTAGACTGTACATTATTTCTATTAGAGGACCAGAATATTTATTTAAATAAAAGACAATAAAAAGATAGTAACATGATTTAAATTGTACATAAGTGACTAAAGAATGTAAAATTACAAAAACAGAAAAGAGAGACTGGGCTGATTCCAGCCTGCGCTTCTGATAGCATCCAAAAATGACAACTCAGTTCCTACATAAAGGCTGATAACACACCGTATCAAAAAGGTCTCTGAAAACAACAGGACTGGGCTAGAAACAGAAGGCTTCATTACAGTGATACAATACACACACACACACAGGGATCGAGCGGTCAGGCCACCGGAGGATTGGTCCATCTGAGAGAAACACACACACACACACACACACACACACACACACACACACACACACACACACACACACACACACAGTCTCTCTCTCTCTCTCACACACACACACACACCTAACGCAGCACCAGGGAATGGATAAACAGTGACTAAGTCAAACAGATGCTAGAAAAACCTGGCATCAACATCACATCTGTAGAAAGATGTATTCAAAATAGCCCTCATAATTATTATAAATTATGGCTTATCCAAGGGTTTGATTTGGTATCAGAGGATATAAAACACGTTCCAATCCCGATAATCACACAACACCATTGATTCAGACCACTTTCTCACAATCAACAGGAGAAAATCAATGAAGAGAAGAGCAAAGTTAAGATAAATCACAAAATACTTTTAGCTGGATGAATTCAAACAAAAGGAATAAGTATCTGAGAGGATAAAATACTCAGAGAATGATAAGAATGAGATTACACCTACAGATGGAAATGTACAAACTCTGGACTTGTGATACATAAATTAGAGCTAAAAGAGTTGAACTGGATCAAGACTCCAGCAACAGTCGATGCGTGAATGTCGCTCCTTTTATATAAATAGAGGCATCGAATCTGACGTTTGACAGAGTTGTGATGAAACCGAAGCGCTCCTCATCCTCCGCTGCGCCTGAGAACACACACAGAATGAGAACACACACAACATCCTCAGAGAAGTTCAGAACTACAGCTCTATCAAGAATTCAAGAAGTGCAGGTCTTGAAAGATCAACTATCTTCTTCAGACTGGTGAACACAGGCTTAGTGTCACGTGACAGATGGCTGGAGTAATGGGTTACTACTCAATACTAAGTTTTGTCTTCAGAATAATCGAACACAAAAAGATAAAAACGTAATTAGTGTTTTTGGGGATGCAAAATATTTGTATCTTTATTCTTGAGAGAATAAGAATATCTCCGTTCAGCAGAAGCGAGAAGAACTGGAGACTGACTATAACAGGTTAGAGTTATGATTCGGAGCAAACAGTACAGGCCTTGTGTGCTGATACGAGTCAGATGTGAGACGACAGAAGCTTTATCTGCTGCAGCTTCCTCTAAGAGCTTCTGAACGATCTCTGATCATCTCTCAATTTCAGAAACAACACAATATAAATGTAAAACTGGTCCAATAATAAGACATTTGTATCATCTGTTCAGTGATGACACACATTTTTATCCAATTAAATGCTTGGCTGACTGTGAGGCATCTTGAAGAGGCTCGTGTGACAGACTCACCTGACTCTGATCAGCAGGAGTACGTTCTGACCGCAGCAGAGTCCAGACGCTGAACACACACACCTCCTGCAGCACAGACACACACGTCAGTGACACACACACACACACACACCCTGCAGTACAGACACACACATCAGTGAGACACACACACACACACACACACACCCTGCAGTACAGACACACACACACACACACACACACACACACACACACACACCCTGCAGTACAGACACACACACACCCCCCCTGCAGCACAGACACGTGTGGTATTGGTACTGGCACTGCTTGCTGACTTCAAAACTCTGCTCTCCTCATTTGATCTCAAGCTAGTGTCTACTACAGCGACTCACAAATCAGGCAACCAACTGGACCTCATCTACACGCACTGTTGCTCTGTGGACAACTCTTCAGTTGCTCCACTGCACACCTCAGACCACTTCCTCATTACTGCTAACCTAGCACTTACTCCTGAAGTGCCTCACACTCCAACGCAGGTCACCTTTCGACAGAACCTACGCTCACTCTCTCCATCTCACCTATCTTCTGTGGTTTCGTCCTCACTTCCTGCACTCTCTCAGTTCTCTGCTCTGGACACAAACAGCGCTACGGACACTCTTTGCTCCACTTTAACATCTTGCTTGGACAACTTTTGCCCACTGTTGTCTAGACCAGCACGCACTGCCCCATCTGCCCCCTGGCTGTCTGAGGTTCTCCGTGAACATCGCTCTAAACTCAGGGCTGCAGAGAGGAAATGGCAGAAATCAAGAAACTCTACAGACCTCAGTGTGTATCAGTCTCTCCTCTCTTCCTTCTCTGCAAATGTCTTCACGGCTAAAACATCCTACTACCACAACAAAATTAACAGCTGTTGTGACGCTTGGACACTCTTCAAGACTTTCTCTTCTCTCTTAATCCGCCACCACCACCTCCTCCATCGACTCTTACAGCGGACGACTTTGCAGTTTTCTTCACAAATAAGACAAGAACCATCAGTGACCAATTCTCCACACCGCAGACTGAGGACAACTTCACAATGACCGATGCACACTCTTTCTCCTCCTTCTCTCCACTCTCAGAGATGGACGTTTCCAAACTAATCCTGTCCAATCATCCTACTACTTGTCCACTTGATCCGATCCTTACTCACCTCCTTCAAGCGATCTCTTCTTCAGTCATACCTTCGCTTACTCACGTTATCAACTCCTCTCTTCACTCTGGAACATTTCCCACAGCATTCAAGCAGGCTCGGGTAAGCCCACTGCTCAAAAAACCATCTCTAAATCCAGCGCTTCTTGAAAACTACAGACAGGTATCCCTTCTTCCATTCATTGCAAACACACTTGAGCGAGCTTTGTTCAACCAGTTTTCTATGTTCCTTGTACAGAACAACCTCCTGGACAGCAACCAATCTGGCTTCAAAAGTGGCCACTCAACTGAGACTGCTCTGCTCTCGGTTACTGAAGCCCTGCGACTAGCAAGAGCAGCTTCAAAATCCTCGGTACTCATCTTACTGGACCTGTCTGCTGCTTTTGACACTGTTAATCACCAGATTCTCCTGTCCAGCCTCAGAAAGATGGGCATCTCTGGAACCGCACTCCTGTGGGTTAAGTCCTACCTCTCTGACAGATCCTTCAGTGTGTCTTGGAGGGGTGATGTTTCAAAGTCACACCACCTTGCTACTGGGGTTCCTCAAGGCTCAGTACTTGGACCACTTCTCTTCTCCATCTACATGACATCATTAGGATCTGTCATTCAGAAGCATGGCTTTTCTTATCACTGCTACGCTGATGACATCCAACTCTACCTCTCATTCCAACCAGATGACCCGACGGTAGCTGCTCGCATTTCAGCCTGTCTGAGTGACATCTCTAGCTGGATGAATGACCATCACCTTCAGCTTAACCTTACGAAGACAGAACTCCTGGTGATTCCAGCTAACCCATTGCTTCATCACAACTTCTCTATACAGCTGGGCTCATCAACCATTACTCCTTCGAGGACAGCCAGAAACCTAGGAGTTGTGATGGATCATCAGTTAAGCTTCACAGACCACATTGCTACAACGACCCGGTCCTGCAGGTTTGCCTTATACAA
The DNA here is from genome assembly GCF_963082965.1 of Carassius carassius. Taxonomy (NCBI): domain Eukaryota; kingdom Metazoa; phylum Chordata; class Actinopteri; order Cypriniformes; family Cyprinidae; genus Carassius; species Carassius carassius. The sequence goes on from NC_081777.1 coordinate 428,823, forward strand.
CATTAGGAAGATTAGACCCTTCCTGTCAGAGCAAGCAACCCAACTTCTTGTCCAAGCTCTTGTTCTCTCCAGACTGGACTATTGTAATGCTCTCCTGGCTCTTCCTGCATGTACTGTCAAGCCTCTGTAACTGATCCAGAATGCAGCAGCGAGGGTTGTCTTCAATGAGCCAAAAACAGCTCACGTTACTCCTCTCCTCATCAGGTTACACTGGCTAATCACTCTTCAAAATCACTCTCACGGACCTTTTCCTGGACTGTGCCCAGCTGGTGGAATGACCTCCAGATCTCAATTCAAACAGCTCAAACAAGTCTTTACTAATTTACAAAAAGCATCGAAAGACATGTTTTTTTCCAGCACTGTACCAACTAATACTAGCACTTACCTTTTCATTTCTTGTCTTTCATATTCTTAAAAAAAAAAAAAAAAAATCAATCAAAAAAACAACAACCTTGGCTATGTGTTCTGTACTAGACTAACTGAGACTTGTCATGGCACTTGTGTACTGTAGTTGTTCTCTTGTTGGTCTGATTGATTCTATTGTTCTCATTTGTAAGTCGCTTTGGATAAAACCGTCTGCTAAATGATTAAATGCAAATGTCAGTGACACACACACACCTCCTGCAGCACCACAGACACACACACACACACACACACACACACACCTCCTGCAGCACAGATACACACGTCACTGACACACACACACACACACACACACACACACACACACACACGCGCACACACACACGCGCACCGTCCAGCTGTGGTCTCTTGGTCAGTGCGTCTGCAGTGTTCACTCTGAAGCTGGCTGGCAGTGTGTCTGCGGAGCGCACGTCTTTGGGCCTGAACTTCTTCCTCCAGGACGGTGTGCGGCGGAAGTTCTTGTCGTCGTCCTGCAGAGACACGGCTGTGCTGTGAAGCGCTCGGATCACATACGACTGCAGACTGAAGCAGTGGACTGAACTCACCTCCTCGAGTCTCCGCTCAGTTCCTGTGGTCAGCAAACGGCTGTACTCGTGCTCCAGCACTGCCCTTGCCTGCACACACACACACACACACACACACACACCTGACCACAGCGCTCACAACACAGATAGGGATGAACCCATATCAACATTCTGGCTGATACTGATAACCCATAATACTTTAGATTTGAAAGCCGATAACCAATATGTTGGCTGATAAATCTATATCGAAATTTTTTATAAAGTTTTTGAAAGCCTGATTACAAAAAATGTCTTGTATATGATATTAGATATGATCATAACTTTCAGCAACTTTCAGCATGTGCTGTTCAGGACTGGGATCCATTTGATCCCAAACATAAGGATCCTCCTGATCCCAGCAGAAGGGGTTATTCAGGAAATAAATGTAATAGATAGGACAATATTTGGCTGAGATTTAGTAAAATCTGGAATCTGAGGGTGCAAAAAAAAAAAAAAATAATAATAATTCTAAATATTGAGAAATTTGCTTTTAAAGTAGTCTAAATGAAGTTCTTAGCAATGCATAATACTAATATTTATGATAGGAAATTGTAACTAAATATCTCCATTGAACATGATCTTTACTTAATATCCTAATGATTTTTGGCATAAAAGAGAAATGTATGTTTTGACCCATTCAATGTATTGTTGTCTATTTCTACAAATATAGCTGTGCTACTGATGACTGCTTCTGTGCTGCAGGGACACTGATGTTTACTGATTTGTTGTGGATCAGATGAGGGTCTGAATGTTTAAAATAAACTGAAAATGGAAGGAAATGTTTGTACTGTTTTATTGTGCTGTTTTTGGTCTCTTCAAGTCAATATGAATGAAGTGACCCACTGCTGATCAGTGGCTGATCTACATTATGTTCTTCACACAGCTAGTGCTCTACAGTGTGACTGGAGTCCTATTCAGAGCTATGAAGATGTGGATTTGGTAATCTGGAGGCTAGTCTGTTTCTGGATCAGGTTGCTGCAATCCAATGCTATTTTGAAATGTAACCTGGATTAGATAATTCTGTGGTTCTGAATCCCATGTCCCAGGAGTCTCTGGTCTGCGATCTGATGACCGCTGGAGTCTCACCTGTGTGCACTGTGTAGGGATCTGCAGCAGCAGCGCCAAGGCGTTGTGGTCGAAGGACTCGTCCAGAGCGAGGAGCGCTCCATGAACCCCGCTCTCCAGAAGATTCCCAGCATACTCCTTCAGTCCGATGGCCTGGACCCAGCTGACCACACGCTCGCTCGTCCACACCAGCACATCTGCAGCAGCAGCAGCGTCAGCACACACACACACACACACGCACACACACCAGCACGCTCACCTTTGACCTCCACCTGGGACTCGTCACGCCTGCGCTCCAGCTCTTTCCTGTCGTAGTTCAGCCGTCTCAAACACATCACACCACACTGAAAACTGTTCCTGCAGAGAGAGAGAGAGAGAGAGTGATCTGAGAAGCCATGATCTGCATGAGCTCTTAGATTTTCTTCTTTGTTCGCTATTTTGAGAAAAGAAATAGACCGAAAATCTACAAAATCTAGAAGAATACCACATACAGACGTGAAATATGATGAAAAGAACTCTGAAAATATAGTATTTTCATTTTTAAACACAAATAATCAACGCAGAGGATCAGAAGATCAGACTTCTAGCAACAGGCCTGCTGGAAAATTGGAGGGAAAGTTTAAAACAGGAAAAGAACCACCTATCCTCAGAGGGAGAAGCAGTGAGTACAACTAAAATTGCACTGGAAACCTTTTTTTGGCTCTTTGCTTATTTTTTTTCAAATATAAGGGCATACAATTGATCTTTTCATATTTTTATAAGCTAAAAATGCTTAAAAGCTAAAGCTATGGCTAGCCCACACTCTGACATTCCTCAATGTATCAATTTAACTGAGGCAGAGAGAATCAGCCAATCAGAGCAGCAGCTGCAATCAGCCCACTGCCATATGCAAATGAGCTCCCCCCTCACCAGCATACAGTACCCCTCTGAGGTGAAATCCGACACCGCTAGGAAAACCTACAAGCAGAAACTTCTGACAAACAATCCAGAGACTCTGTTTGCAGATCTGTTCAAAACTGGAGAAGTCTGCAACCTCATTTTCTTCTCTGATCACCCCAGCGCCTGGCATAAAGCCATCATCAACCATTACCCCTCTGTAAAGAAAGAAGGCATCTGTAATGGCTGGAAAGTCAAAATCAGAGAACCGCATGACCCTGACAGCACAGTGATGACCGTGAACATCTACAAAAATGGTACAGTCATGATACAGGGGGACCTGAAAACATTCCAGGCGGACTACAGAACAATAGGTGAAATCGTGAAACATGAGAAAGCTGTACTATCTGAAAGCTGGTCATCTGAGCAGAATCCACCGATCAGCACCTCAGACCTCATAGACGGTGGGCCGAGGGTCCGTATCTGCTTTACTTTTCGAAATGAATGATCCCCATGGAGGGAGAACCGGGATTTGTAAAGTTGGGGACGGTTGTTTAATTCTCAACGATATGAAAAGTGTTGCCACTCCCATTTATTGCACATTTTCCCCGAAATCATAATGCACGATCCGTAAATATGCAGGCAAACGCGGTTGCCTACTATATTAGTTGAGCCAATAGCGCGGCAAGATACTGACATGGGATTATTACTATCCAATCAGATGTAGTTTATTTAGAACAGCTGTTACACGAATGATTTAGCTATCAGACACGAGCACCAGCAGCGCATTGATCGTCAAGGACATTCTTTGTGTGATTGTAAGTATTCATTTAATTAGAATATATTTATATAAAATGTTTGTTTTGTACACTGTGTTGTTCAAACGTGTGTAAGCGTCTCGTTAGTGTCGTTTTAAGTAGGGTAACGTTTCAGCTGGCGAACTAGCAGTAGCCAGAGCCGTTTAGAATATCATATTTAACTGCTCTGGCAGTAAATCGCATCATGCGATTACATATTTGATTTGGTGTAAACATTACATTCTAACGGTGACACTTCGTCCAACTCGCATAGACTACAGCTCCACTTTATGTTGGTTGATAATTATCTCAGATCGTTTTGCAAATGTTCGCCAAAAACTCAAGGCGACCTATTGATGTTTAAGACTTAAGATTACCAGTTACATCTGACATAACGTTATAGAGTCAGTATCCTAATAATCTAATCAATATTCAAACTGGAGAGCTAAGAACTCTAACGTTAGTTAGAACTGTATGTATTAGAAATAAGATGATCACAATCAAAGAACATAAACTGCATGCAAAACAAACAAGATTATAAGTATAACTATAAAAAAACATAGACTATCAAACAAAGCAGAGTTATAATGTACATATCCTGTCATACAGATTTACTTCTGCAAGAGTAGCAAACACACATCTCCCCACATGTGTACATGCATACACACATGTGCCCTAGTCATCTTCAAGTGACTTATTGTCACAGTTTACACACTGACAGAGGTTTGTACATGGCAGCTCATGCAGTTTACATGTGCATCTACCTTTAACACAATTCATTTTTTTACATGAGCAGTGCACAAGTTCCAGTATGGCCTCTGGAGCTGGCGGAAGAGTCATCCAGTCTACTCCGTAGAAATCTCCTACCATCTTCCAGCCATGATTTACAGGAGGAGGAATGTCTGGCATGCACTCAAGACACCTCCTGTGTACTGCAGCCTGATAGCTTGCCCGCTGGATGCGTTTATGCAAGGAGTCTTTGTTTGGAGGCAAGTCTCTCTCAGAACATTTACCTGATTTGAACAGGTTAGCCCTTGCAATATTGACATCTTGGCAGTCCTTCTGGTCATATAGATCACACGTGTAAGCTTCCAGAGCCTCACATAGTTCTGGTGATGGGGTGAAACTTGTTCCTAGTTCTCTAAACATGGTGATGTATTCTGTTTTTGAACTTAGTTTTTTGTATGCTTTTTCTTTTCCAACCTTATGCAGAGCGCTCACTGTGTCACATCCAGAAAAGGCATGCAGACCTACAAGGGCATCACATTTGTCTTCGCCAAGATGGGCATGTAGCTTGGTAATATCAGTAATGTGTGTGTCTCTCCCCTTGGCTGTATGGAAATGGAGGTGGCCATCAATGTGGCTGCAGAAAGCTAGAGCCAGCACAAAGACATCGGTGTCTGGGCTCTTGATTACCAGGTCATGGCTGTGTTTGGCTGCATGGGCTGCATGCAGAATCATTCTGGTGTCTGCCTCCTCTTGACTTGTCTCTAGGTCTTTGAGTTCCAGTATCTCAAGGTCAGTATAGCTCACATTCATCTTAATGGCATGACACTTGCTTCCATGTGCAACAATGATGGTTATATTGCCAATTATATTCTTTGCAGTTAAGCTCCAATGTTGGAAGAAATACTCCAGTAGGTTTTCTTTATTTTGGCCACATGCCAGAAATTTTTTCCATTGCTTTGGGGTTTTTTGGTCATCTCCATAGATTTTGATTTTTTGGTAGCCCTGTTCTGCGCGCCGACTACGCTCAGCATTTTTGATGCTCAGGTCGCTGTATGTGTCACATACAAAATGAAGCTCTGTTGACTTTGTTGCCTTAGCTGAGTGAACTAATGTGTTCAGCACATGATCAGCATACAACCCAAATGTTGGCTGTGGCTTTAGTTGTTGCACCAGAGCCATAGCATCCCAAATCCAAACTGAGCCATCAGGAATGTCACTCACTGTTGCAGGCGGGTTGATCTCATCTAGCAAGATGTGCATCAGCTTAGCTTTGTTGGTTTTGACCAGAGAGCCATCAAAGTTGGAAATTGACTGTGGAAAAGGACCCAAACTGTAAGTGAGCATTTCATTGATGTTAATTTGCCTAACGCCGCCCACAACAATTAGCCTTGCAAACAAGTTGCGATGTGATGTTAGGGTGATTTCTTTTCCTCTAATTTTTGTGACTGTACTTTGTCCATTGTCTTTAAATGTTTTTATTTTCGTTTTCTTTATAGGGTCATGGAATGATGCTTGGCCATGGACTATCCTTTTTTCACAGAATTCAGTGAGTGCCTTAACACCTCTTTGTTTAGCCCCTAGTAAGTCTGTGGCAACATTTTCTGATGCCTGTTGGCCAGAAGAGATGTGACAAAGAGAATCTCCATCCAGCAATGGGTCAAAAGGGTTAACCATATTTTGGATAGTGGCCACAATGTTCATCACATCAGCCTGATCTCTCTGCATTCTGGTGTTGTCTAGCTCAGAGTTAAGATGTCCTACCGGGCACTTTCCTGCCATTGTTTTGCATTCAAAAGTGATTGCTGCCCGCTCATGTTGTGTTAGGGTCCAGCGGTGAACTGCACCCTTGTTCAGAGAGAACCCACTGATGCCTCCCTTTGTCTTCGAGTCACGATTGGCTGTTTGCTCAATGACTTGATCACATGCTGTGCCAGCAAAACCATGACTTTGATGTCTTTGTGCCACAAAGTCACCTGAAAGAAGCTGCTGGTGTGCTGAAGGGTGTGTGTCTTCCAGGTTGGTCATTTCAGCCCAATATGCCGTCAAATACCTTGCATAATTTACTTTGTCACAGGCAAAAAACCAGGGCAGCATACTTTGCACAGTGGACAAATGGAGAGCCCAGTTCCCCTCTCTTGTTGCCCTGATGAAAAGAAGCAAATCTTCCATCATGTCAAGGTATGTGCTCCAAAATGCAAATGTGTGGTTACAGTTGTTTTTCACCACAAATTCTTCATAACCTTGCAGTAACTGCTGAAATGTGTCTGATGTTAGCATGCCCTTGAACTCTTCAGAGGGAAAACACTCCTGCAGATCTGTTGCCACTTTTAAAGCCAGCTGCATTTTGTTCTTGTGAGTCTGTCCAAGTATGCCCACCATCGCAGTTTCTGGAGTGCTTCCATCAGGAGTTTGTGAGCCCGTATGCTCCTGTTGTAGTGATGGCCGGAGATCACTCCATCAATTGAGCCTGCGGCCACCAGGTCAGACTCAATCAAGATGTCCTGAAAGCCTGCATCACCATACAACTTTCCTATGCATGACAGATACGCCATTGCTGTGTGAAACTCTCCCATCCTCACTAAGATTCTCTCAGAGTAAGAATCTGTTTGCCAACGGATCTCTTGGGCCTTGGCATATATGGCTTGATCCATAACTAAAACAACTTCTTTTTGTTTCAAGCTGTCAGCAATGGCAATGGAGCGGCTCAGGATGGTGTGGACAGTGTTGAGATCAGTCGGACTGGCGTCAATCACTGGTAGGTAGCCAATATATGTAGATGGTGGTAGTACTGTGTCTTCCTTCAACATTATATTATACCCTGTCCATCCAGGAAGGACTTTGCCCTGGGCCTCAGGTACTTTCAGTAAAAAGAATGCAGCATCAATTCTTCTACCAGTAGTTTGGGAATATCTGTATTGGTCCTGATGGAGATCAATCTTCAATGCAAAATTCTGTGGACCAGACCGCTTTCCTCTTGTGTATGTTGAAAGATTCAGTGGAGGAGGATGAACCGACCGCTCTCGTGTTCTCTGTCTGGGTAATGTGTCTGGTAAGGATGCTGTATAACTATTTATGGCCCTCTGAATTATTATACCATTGGTGTTATGTGTTGTCCCTTTACCTGAAAGAGTCTCCTCTCCAAAGTCATTATTGTCCCAGACAAGAGTCACCGGCACTTCATCACTGATTTTTTCAGGGATGTATATTTCTCCCCTCTCCATTTGTAGATGAGCAAGGGCAGTATCATGCTCAAGGACCTGGGAATTAGATGAGCAGTGACCCAGACCATTTAACAGCCCTATAAGCTGTGCAGAGCCAGTCATATGCCGAACTGCCATTGCAAGTGAGCACTGTTTAGGCATGAGCCACCTTCCTCTGGTTGCCAGGGTAATAATGTCCTGACAAGTGGACACTATCTTTCTGTTGTCCTCGTAAGTGACATCAACACGTTCATCTGATGGTTGTGATGACATTCCTGATATCCATGCAATGAAGTTAAAAAGTTGGTGAGGCACTACACTCATGCCATTTTCCAGTGTGAGATCACTTGCTGTTGGAGGCCATGGTAGCTTTGGGTATATTTTTGATGTATTTTGAATGATTTCTTTAAGTGTCATTGCTGCGTGATATAACTCCCGAGAATCATCCGTGGTGTTGGTGCCATTTTCTATATTTCCTTGACTTGTCATTTCTCCTTCACTTTCTTCAGATGAGGAGGAAGCAGAGGAGACGGCAACTTCATGCACAATTTCGTCAGCTGACAGATTGTCCACATATACAAGGTAGGTTTTGGATGCCTTCAGGAATTTCAAGAAGGGATGAGACTTGTGAAGTCTTGACTTAAGTGAGTGTGCCTTATAAGCTGCAATGTTCACTCCCTCTGTTTCTTCCACAGATTTTTTGAAAAGCAAATTCAGCTTTGACAGTCGAAGTACTTCGCGTTGTTTTAACAGCCTCTCCTCAATGACTGTTTTGCAGAAGTGCTTGTATCCATTTTCATATGTTTGTTTCTGTTATCTCAATTTTGTGTGTGGTCAGATACCGGGTATAATCTCGATAGCAAGTGAAGTGATACCGTGCTTCACTAGCCACCAAGTCCCTGTCTTGGATATGGAGAAGGAGAGACTCGTCCCTTTTCCCTTCAGCGACGAGTAGCAATTTCCCGGCATGGAGTGTTTCACACTGTGTTAGCTTTTCTTTTACCCTTTTCCTACTGTGTGACTGAACCTTGTACTTCTCATGTTTGCATATAATGCATTGTACTGGAAGCAGGTGTGGGGCCCGCTTGAACGTGCAGGAATCACGGGCGTAAGATCTCAGAGCCCGTGTTTTAACTGGAGTTGCATCACCATCCTCTGCCTCTACCACTAAAAGTGCAAAACAATAGATTTAGGTTCTGCACCCTTCCCCACATTACTGATTAAAGAAAAATGGTTTGTAACTTTCAGCAGGGTATATTGGTTCCACCTGTTCCCTTAACATGGGTAATAAACCTGTTTCACAGCTTTCAGGTGTCCGTCCTTGTTGATGTTAATGAGGCCATAATAGGAAGGGTTCATTTTTGCAGGGTGTTTTTATTATATTAGTTAATTCATTGTGTAGCTATATTAAGTTAACTCAAATCTAAACTCCCTGAAGTCCTAGACTCAATTAAACCTACTTCCTTCATATCTTTCTTTTTTCTATCTATCCTTCTTTCTAGATTTCTTTCTAACCTTTTCTTTTTTTTTCTTATCTATTTATTTTTTTCTTTCTACCTGTCTATTGAACTTTATTGCCTTAACTTTTGGGCTAGGCTTTAAGCCAACTTAAAAGTTTGCCAAAACATTTCAAGTAGTTTTTTGTACTAATCTTATGTTGTTACTGCAACTACACTGCACATATCTGTATGTGTTGTTCATACTGTATATCTATTCTGCTCTTATATAATATTTAATTTATATTACTGTAAATACTACTTTCTTAACTGTATATTACTGTCCATTCTGCACTGTACAGGTCAAAAGTTTAGAAAACATTACGATTTTTTATGTTTTTGAAAGTCTCTTCTACTCAAGCCTGCATAAATGAGTAGAAAAAAAATATATATATATATAAATTAACTTTTAATAGTGATTTAAAAAAAAAATAGCATCATTACTTCAGTCTTCAGTGTCACATGTGACATCCAGTCTATCACATGATCATTAGAAATCATTCTAATATTCTGATTTTTTTTAGTGTTGCAAACAGTTTTTTAATATATTTATATATTATATATTTATTTATATATATAAAATATGTTGTTACAAAATATTTGCATTTTAAAAACATAGCTGCTGCTGCTTTTTTTGTTTTGTTTTACTTTTTATTCATCAAAGTATCATAAAAAAGTATCACATGTTCTTAAAAAATATTAAACAGAACTGTTTCCAACTTTGATAATGAAAAAAAAACATTAAAAATAGTAGTTTCCAAACTTTTGACCTGTACTGTATGTCCAATACTGCACTGCCTGTCTATACAATATAATACCAACCTTTCTTTGCAGTTTCTTCAACTGATACTGCCTTCTCTCTTCTCCTTTGTGCTCGTTTTATCTTCGTAATATTTGTGAAATGACTGTAGCACTCCCTGTGGTAGCCAGTGTTAGCTGGTTTGACTAACTGGTTTGTAGGTTCCTGGCTTTGTAACTTGTATGCCTGTACTGCCTCTTCTGCAATGATACCTTCTATGCCCTCAAGGTCTTTCCACAGAAACACTGATTTAATAAATTTCTCCCAACTTATGTCTGTGAATGGAATGGTGGGTCCACCACTTCCCTCAAATATATGCATACAGCACTTCATGTTTTTTCATTTCATCCAAGTAAACATGGGCGGGAAAAAAAGTATTGTCTGTCTCATTTTTTCATGACGCTGTTTCCAAGCAATACCATTATGTCAAATGTGTTAAATCAGAAGGGTGTATTTATTAAAGATTACAAAGAAATGATAGGATATCGTATGACAAAGGTGGTTACATAAAATAAAAACAAATATAAATGTATAACGTAACCTCTACATTATAATTTTGTGTCAAACTGAATATGTAGCAAAATTAGGTAAAATAGTTCTTATCTTAAATAGTACAATCTTAAATCCTTGGCGCGAAGCTCGCCAGTGCGTTCACAAACGAATCGCCGACACTTTCCACGCACGCTATTGGCTGAAGGCAACAAATACGTCATGCAGGTCGGACCCCGCAAGTAGCTGCTTGCTCTATTCGCCGGGAAAATAACCTGGAGAAAATGACCGATATTATAGTAATGTGCAAAGTGTTTGAGTGGCAACAATTTTTATTTGCTTTGTTGAAAAGCGTAGCGGTTACATATAAAAAACTGGGTTATCCCTCGCCACAGATCGTTTGAAAACACGAAATCTCCCCTCGGCCCACCGTCTATCAGACCCACTCCTGCAGAAGCTGAGCACATCTCGCCCTCCCTGCTCAGAGCTATCCCTCTCCTACAGGAGCACTTCACCAAGCTAGAGATGGAGATGGTGCAGCTCAGAGAAACTGTGCTGAAACAGCAGCAGTCGGACACATGTGCAGCTCACAATGAACTCCAGCAGAACACCGAGCTCTTAACTCAGAGACTGTCAGCCCTCACACAGCAGACGAGGAAGCTTCAGACAGAGAAGGACAGCTATCAGTGTGAGCTGACCGCCCTGAGACTCCAGCTAGAGGACAGAGAGCAGTCCACAGCAGAGATGAGGCAGCAGCTGAGAGAGATCCAGGAGGAGAGAGAGCAGCAGCGCAGCGAGATCCAGGCCCTGAGAGAGCAGCTGAGAGAGCTCCTCCTGGCCAGAGAAGAGCCAGAGCAGACCCACAGAGCTCAAACACTGCCCTCCAGCCCAGAGTCGCCGAACACAGGGAGTCAACACCCAGCCCCCAGCGCAGAGAGACCCAACCCAGCCCGCTCGCAGCCGTCACAGCGCCCCCTGCCAGACTCCTCAACACAGCAGCCCTCGTCTCACAGCAGCCCAGCACCAGCCAGCACAGAGGAACCCGAAATAGCTCTACTCATCGATTCAAACGGCAAATTCATCGATGTAAAGAAACTGTTCCCCCAGCACAGAGCTGTTAAACTCTGGTATCCCACCACTGACAAAGCCCTGGAGCTCCTGACAGAGTCCCAGCTAGGCCGGCCCAGCCACATCATCATCCACACGGGCACCAACGACCTGCGGAGCCAGCAGGACCGAGTGTCGAACTCCCTCAGAGCCGTCGTGGATAAAGCTAGAGAAACCTTCCCCAACTCCAAAATCATCCTGTCCACTTTACTTCAGAGGAAAGATTTCCACCCCAACACAATTAATAAAATAAACTCCAGAATCTCTAGACATTGTTCCCTCCTGCCCAACGTCCACTTGGCCCACCATCCAGACCTGGACACTGATTGTCTATACGACCACGTCCACCTTTATAAGAACCTGGTACATATCCTCGCAAAGAGACTCAAAGATGTCACTCTATACAGGACCAACCAGACCAGCCCCAGGTGGAGCAGAACCAGCCCTAACCCAGCCAATCCATCGAGACACACTCCAGCAAACTACATCCCAGTCCACAGCTCATCTAGAGCCCCGACCGGACCTCCACCCAGAGGTCCACCGCCCGGAGCTCCAGCACCCAGACAGGACCCCTACAGACAGAGACCGCTCTACAACAGCCCCACAGCTCCAGCAGCTGAAGCCCGTCCACAGCAGAGCCCGGCCCAGCCAGGCAGACTGAGCTACGCCCAAGCTGTCAGCGGAGGAGCAGACCACCCTAACGCTGAACTCCACAACATCCAACACATGCTGAGTATCATCTGCTCTCACCTACTAACACACAGTGGACAGTGGTAAACAAAAAAACTATTATTCTGTGGTATTAATGTACATTTAATATGGAATTGTTGATGTTTTGAGTTTCTACCACAACCTTAATCACATCTTTCATTCTTCTAATTTTAATCTGTAGTAATTTTGCATCATTTCTCTTTTCTCAAAATAGCAAACAAACCATACACATTAATTTAAAAGTTTACGATGAAATCACTTAGTTTTTCTACGTGGAATATTCAAGGTCTAAACTCCTCAGTCTTTGGCCTAAAAAGTAGACATTCTGATTTTATGAAAGAACTACAAGACCTAGATGTGATCATCTTACAGGAAACCTGGTGCAGAGGAGATGCGTTCACTAGCTGTCCCTCAGGATACAGAGAGATAATATTACCATCCGTCAAACTCTCATCAGTCACACAAGGGAGAGACTCGGGAGGGATGATAATATGGATTAAATCTGAACTGGCCATAGAACTAATAAAAAAAGAACAACATCACTTGTGGCTAAAAATACAAAAAGGAATGATATCAGCATCTAAGCCTGTTTTCCTTTGTGCAGTTTACATTCCACCCCTCGAGTCTCCGTATTTCCAAGAGGAAACTTTCCAGAACATAGAGAGAGAAATCAGCCATTTCCAGGCCCAGGGAAATGTGCTGCTTATGGGCGATCTAAACGCCAGAACAGGAGCAGAATTAGATTTCATCGAATCGCACGGTAGCAGATTCATCACAGGCAATAACCACTTATTCCCTTCTCACCCCAGCAGACAAAACTGTGATGAAACCGTGAACGCTCACGGACGGCAGCTGCTGCAGCTCTGCCGAGGACTGGCTCTGTACATCGTCAACGGGAGACTGCGAGGGGACTCGCTCGGCCGATACACCTACAGCTCAGCTCTGGGGAACAGCACTGTAGACTATACCATCACAGATCTCCAGCTTTCCTCTCCGAGAGCATTCACAGTCAAACCCCTCAAACCTTTCTCAGACCACAGCCAAATCATCCTCTATATAAAGCAATCTGAAACATCACCCCAACCAATTAGGACCCCATATCAAATGAGCAAAATAATGTCTTTCAAATGGACAGAAACCAGTGCCAGTGATTACAGCACTGCCGTCGAATCTTCAGAAATACAATCCCTCATACATTCGTTCCAAATACAGGAATACCCCAAAAACCAATTCGGCATCAATCAGGAAGTACAAGACCTAAACAACATATTCTACAAAACAGCACAAAAAAGTAACTTGGCAATTGTTAAACCAAAGAAAAAATATTTAGATACTGACAAATGGTTTGATTTGGACTGTAAGGCTCTGAGAAAAAACCTCAGAAACTTATCAAATCAAAAACACAGACAACCAGATAATCCGGACCTCCGCCTTCTTTACTGTGAGGCACTAAAACAGTATAAAGCCACACTCCGGCGGCAAAAAGCACAGTTTCTGCAAAGCCAGTTTGAAGAAATTGAAAAATCTATAAACTCACACAAATTTTGGGATAAATGGAAATTGCTATACAAACCAAATCAAGAAGTTCTGGCAATCCAAGATGGGGAGAAGTGGAAAAACCACTTCCAGGAATTATACACCCCAACTCAAATTGTAAATTCTAATAAAAATGAAATAATTAATAAACTAGACAATTTGGAAAGATCAATTAAAACAAACCAAAGCCCTTTAGATTTCCCCATAACAATGAAAGAATTGGAAGAAAAATTAGGAGTCCTTGAGTCCAAGAAAGCCTGTGGTGTAGACCGCATCCTGAACGAGATGCTGAAACACACAGACCAAAGCTTCAGACTGGCCATGCTCAAACTGTTCAATGATGTTCTGTGTGTAGGGTTCTTCCCTGAGATCTGGAACAAGGGCCTCATCAGCCCCATCCACAAGAGCGGAGACAAACTAGACCCCAACAACTACCGAGGCATCTGTGTGAACAGTAACCTGGGGAAGGTTCTCTGCAGCATCTTAAACGCCAGACTTTTACACTTCCTTATGAAGCACAATGCCTTGAGTAAATCCCAAATTGGCTTTCTTCCAAAATGTCGCACATCCGATCACATTTTTACATTACAAACACTAATTGACAAATATGTACATCAAAACAAAGAACAAATTTTTGCTTGTTTCGTTGATTTCAAGAAAGCATTTGATTCAATCTGGCATGAAGGATTATACCTAAAGCTTATCGACAGTGGAGTAGGGGGGAAATTCTATGATTTGATCAAATCCATGTACACAGCCAGCCAATGCGCTGTCAAAATTGGAAACCAAAGAACCGAATTTTTCCCCCAGGGGCGCGGAGTGAGACAGGGATGCAGTTTAAGCCCCACCCTCTTCAACATTTACATCAACCAATTGGCCAATATGTTAGAACATGCTCCCTTTCAAGGTCTCACTCTCCACGACACAGAGATCAAGTGTCTACTCTACGCAGACGACCTGGTCCTCCTGTCGCCCACTAAACAAGGGCTTCAGGACGGCCTGGATCTGCTGGAGGATTACTGTCAGTCCTGGGCCCTGACCGTCAACCTCCAGAAGACTAGAGTCATGATGTTCCAGAAACGCTCCAGATCTCAGGGACCAACACACACATTCACACTCTCACATAGAACCATTGAGAGCACAAAAGCATACACCTACCTCGGCCTGAAAATTACTCCAACTGGTAACTTTACTTTGGCTGTGAATGAACTCAAAGAGAAAGCTCAGAGGGCTTTCTATGCCATAAAACGATCAATCAAAATTGACATCCCAATCCAAATTTGGCTCAAACTTTTCAAATCAGTAATTGAACCAATTGTTTTATATGGCAGTGAAGTGTGGGGTCCTTCTATAAAATTAGATTTTTTAAATTGGGAAAAACATCCGATTGAAACTCTACAATTAGATTTCTGTAAAAGAGTACTCAAAGTCCAAAGAAAAACACCAAACAACGGATGCAGGGCAGAATTGGGCCAATACCCTCTCCTCCTAAACATCCAAAAAAGAGCCATCAAATTCTGGAAACACCTGAAAACAAGCGACCCCAACACGTACCATTATAAAGCCCTGAAACACCAAGAGCTGAGCGTAACGAGGAGTCCCCTGTGCCAGCTGGTGCTGAGACTGACTGAGCTCTCTCCTGCAGAGATCAGCTCGCCTCAGCACACACACACACTCACACACATTCGGCCTGCACAAATTATCAACACAGAACAACACAAGTACATCACCCATTGGACAAACACCATTCAAAACCAACACAAACTGGAATGTTATTCGGCACTAAATCGAGAGTACACTGTTGCGAGCTACCTGAGCACAGTGAATGATGTGAAGCTCAGGAAAACCCTGACGATGTACAGACTCAGCGAGCACAGCCTGGCCATCGAGACGGGCCGGCGCAGACAGACCTGGCTCTCCCGGGAGGACAGACTCTGCTCGCACTGCATTCTGGGAGTGCCAGAGACCGAGCTGCACTTCCTCACAGAATGCCCCAAATACCAACACATCAGAGACCAATATTACCCCAAAATGAATAAGATATTTCCCCAATTTAACACCTGTAATCCAACCCAAAAACTTAGATTCATCCTTGGCGAAGAAGCCAACTGCTCCAATTTAGCAGCAAGATTTGTAGCATCTCTCCACATCCTGAGGGACGAGCAGAGCAGCAAACACCCAATGAACACACACACACACACAGCCTAACACACCCAATCACACACACACACACACACACACACACTGACAGCCTAACACACCCAATCACACACACACACACACACTCACAGCCTAACACACCCAATCACACACACACACACACACACACTCACAGCTTAACACACCCAATCACACACACACACACACACACACACACACACACACACACACACTCACAGCCTAACACACCCAATCACACACACACACACACACACAGCCTAACACACCCAATCACACACACACACACACACACACACTCACAGCCTAACACACCCAATCACACACACACACACACACACACACACACACACACCCAATCACACACATTTGATTATTTTATTTGGAATGACAAATACTAATTAGAACAACAGCATCCAAATATTCACAAAGAGCCTATTATGTTTCACCTGACAATAAAGACAATGCAAGTTGCAACCACATTCAAAGAGTAGGCTATGGATAAAGGTGACATCGTCTTCTCCAAACATGCAGACTGCCTATGATTGCTGACACAGAACAATATCTGGCTGTTTGCTTAGAGCTCTTTTTACTCAGTCCAGCAATCTGCAAGCCTCTGACACATAATCTGTGCACATGTCCCAAGCTACCAAAAATAAGAATAACCAGTTTGATCCTGTAACCACACACTGCCAAAGCATTTGTTAATGACTGATAACTTTAACATTTTCTCAGAAAAGCACAAATCCATGTAAAGATCAAAACAACAGCCCACTTCCAGGATCAGAATGTTCTTAGAAAGTTCATTGATGACTACGATGTCTGGAGTGTTTGGGTATTCCCTGAGAACACTTCTAAGAGAGCTTATATTATTATCATTCAAGTTTAAAAACCAGCTAATTTTAACAGTTTTGTTTGTATGTATTGCACTTTGTCCAGATACTTTGCGCAGTTCTTGAGCCGTTATGTTTACGATGCGATCATGACGCGCGATGTAAAGTGCTTTAAACGCGGGGCATCCGTTCAGTATATGCGCTGTGGATGCCATTATCTTATCGCTGTGTAGTAAACAGAATGGTTCGTGGTGTTTTGGGAACCACAAAGAGAGGTTGTATTTGGTCGGGAGAGTTTGCAGCCGAGCTTTAATAACACATTTTAAGATATCTTCGTTGATGGTTGAATTTTGTAACGCAGAGTGTGAGACTGTATGATCCGCGCTCTGCAGACATGCAAGTTTCCCTTGAAGACGCAGGTTAACCCAGTAATCGCGCTGTTGTGCTTGAAAGTATTGGAGGATTTCATACCTGCACGTCCGGCTATTCAACCTCTCACTGGTTCCAGTGTGATGGATAGATGCCTCAGCATACACATTAGGATCCATAATCTGCCCCTGACTGATATTCACCTGCTCCCCGCCAGTATGTGCCCAGTTCAGCTGTATGTTGTTATTGCTGCACAAATCATTCAGATCGGGCCAATCCGAACGTACTCCAAATCCCGTAGCTCTGCTATCCAGCTTTCCGCTAGGTTTCTTCCGGAAACCGAGGAAACCTGGTTCTCCGTCTGCAGCATAGGGGACCTTACGTTTGCTCAGATCCAGCAACAGTGAGCCCCGGGCAACTTCACGAACTGTAGGGTCATCGTTATTCAACATATGCAGTAGATGCTTTACTCTAGTCGCTGTATAAATCCACTCAATGTTAGGGATCCCCAGTCCCCCTTCGGATTTATTCATAAAGAGAATACTTCTTGTTGTGTGTGTGTTAAGACTTAACCATTTTCTTACCAGCTGCACGGTCTTATTGTTCAGCTCCGTAAGATATTTTTTAGCAATGTGGACATTAGCAAACAGATGACGAATCTTGGAAAGAGCTATATCTGGAACGGCCTGGAGTTTCATACAGGTCGGTAGAGGACACTGATCTATCAAGTCTAGTCTGCTGGAGTATTCTTTGCAGATATCACTGACTTGCTCGTGCCATTCTCCTGCCACATTAAACATATGTCCTAAATAATTGTATGATTCGTGTCTTGAATAAACTCTAATTGTGCTTCCAGCCATTATGAATGATGGAGGCTGATCACTCTTGGCCTTATACCATCTATTACCCCCGCTGCGTCGTTAGTAGAACACCGCACATTTACTATTCTTAACCTCGAGTCCAGACCATTGCAGAAAGCGGTCGGTGTATGACAGCATGTTGGTAATGACGTTCTCCTCTCTTGATACTATGAGGACGTCATCGGCAAAAGCCTGAACTGGGTTTGGAGATGTAATACCAGGCGGGGCAAGGAGACATAGCCATTTCAGACAGTGGTTTAAGGCCAGTATGAAGTTCACAGCGCTCCAGGGACATCCCGTCTTAATCCCAACTTCAAGTTTAATCGGTTTCGTTAGTTGATGTCCGCAAATCACTTGTAAAAAGGAATTGTCATATACATTCTTGACTATATGTATGTACTGTTCCGGCAGTTTTATTTCCTCAAGGGAATGAAGCATTACGCTATGTGGTAAAGAGCCAAACGCGTCTCGAAAATCGAGAAATACCGCATAGAAACGGGAGGATTCATGTTTAAAATCATCGATGGCAGTCTTCAAACAGAATACATGCTCATTCATTCCCTGCCTCTCTATGTATGCTTTTTGTTTTGTTGACAATGTTCCTGATTCCACCAGCCAGGGTAAAATTCGGCATAAAACACACTTCA
>NC_081777.1:452500-460000 GCF_963082965.1 Carassius carassius
AGACTGACTGAGATCACACTGACAGATCAGCCAGCCTCAGGACTCACACACACACTCACACACACACTCACACACACACTCACACAGACACACACACAGACACACACACACACCGACTGAGATCAGCCAGCCTCAGGACTCACACACACACTCACACACACACACACACACACACACACACACAGACACACACACACTCACACACACACACACAGACACACTCACACACACACTCACACACACACTCACAGACACACAGACACACACACACACACACACACACACAGACTGACTGAGATCACACCGACTGAGATCAGCCAGCCTCAGGACTCACACACACTCTCACACACTCACACACACACACAGACACACACACACACACACTGAGACTGACTGAGATCAAACCGACTGAGATCAGCCAGCCTCAGCACACACACACACTCTCAACCATTCGGCCCACACAAATCATCAACACAGAGAAAGACAAGTACATCACCCATTGGACAAACACCATTAAAAACCAACACAAACTAGAATGTTATTCGGCACTAAATCGAGAGTACACCATGGCACACTACCTGAGCACAGTGACTGATGTCAAACTCAGGAAAACATTGACGATGTACAGACTCAGTGAGCACAGTCTGGCCGTAGAGACGGGCCGGCGCAGACAAACCTGGCTCTCCCGTGACGAGAGACTCTGCTCCCACTGCATTCTGGGAGAGATCGAAACAGAGCTGCACTTCCTCACTCAATGCCCCAAATACCAAAACATTAGAAACCACTATTATCCCAAAATAAACAAAGTATTTCCCCATTTTAATAATTGCACCCCAACTGAAAAACCTTCATTCTCTGGGAAAAATCTGAATGTGCAAATATAGCGGCAAGATTTATATTAGCCTGCCAACTCCTGAGACACAGCCAAGACACCAACATCCAGAGAATATACCAATACTCATGACTGTAGATAATGCTGAACCCAGTTATTAATTAAATAAATGAATAAATAATCTGTAAATAATAAATAATCCGTTACATAACTCTTAGAACGTCATATGTTTATATGCATCCATGTGTTTAAATATTGTTCTTCTACAACCCGAATTCCGGAAAAGTTGGGACGTTTTTTAAATTTTAATAAAATGAAAACTAAAGGAATTTCAAATCACATGAGCCAATATTTTATTCACAATAGAACATAGATAACGTAGCAAATGTTTAAACTGAGAAATTTTACACTTTTATCCACTTAATTAGCTCATTTAAAATTTAATGCCTGCTACAGGTCTCAAAAAAGTTGGCACGGGGGCAACAAATGGCTAAAACAGCAAGCAGTTTTGAAAAGATTCAGCTGGGAGAACATCTAGTGATTAATTAAGTTAATTGATATCAGGTCTGTAACATGATTAGCTATAAAAGCTTTGTCTTAGAGAAGCAGAGTCTCTCAGAAGTAAAGATGGGCAGAGGCTCTCCAATCTGTGAAAGACTGCGTGAAAAAATTGTGGAAAACTTTAAAAACAATGTTCCTCAACGTCAAATTGCAAAGGCTTTGCAAATCTCATCATCTACAGTGCATAACATCATCAAAAGATTCAGAGAAACTGGAGAAATCTCTGTGCGTAAGGGACAAGGCCGGAGATCTTTATTGGATGCCCGTGGTCTTCGGGCTCTCAGACGACACTGCATCACTCATCGGCATGATTGTGTCAATGACATTACTAAATGGACCCAGGAATACTTTCAGAAACCACTGTCGGTAAACACAATCCGCCGTGCCGTCAGCAGATGCCAACTAAAGCTCTATCATGCAAAAAGGAAGCCATATCTGAACATGGTCCAGAAGCGCTGTCGTGTCCTGTGGGCCAAGGCTCATTTAAAATGGACTATTTCAAAGTGGAATAGTGTTTTATGGTCAGACGAGTCCAAATTTGACATTCTTGTTGGAAATCACGGACGCCGTGTCCTCCGGGCTAAAGAGGAGGGAGACCTTCCAGCATGTTATCAGCGTTCAGTTCAAAAGCCAGCATCTCTGATGGTATGGGGGTGCATAAGTGCATACGGTATGGGCAGCTTGCATGTTTTGGAAGGCTCTGTGAATGCTGAAAGGTATATAAAGGTTTTAGAGCAACATATGCTTCCCTCCAAACAACGTCTATTTCAGGGAAGGCCTTGTTTATTTCAGCAGGACAATGCAAAACCACATACTGCAGCTATAACAACAGCATGGCTTCGTCGTAGAAGAGTCCGGGTGCTAACCTGGCCTGCCTGCAGTCCAGATCTTTCACCTATAGAGAACATTTGGCGCATCATTAAACGAAAAATACGTCAAAGACGACCACGAACTCTTCAGCAGCTGGAAATCTATATAAGGCAAGAATGGGACCAAATTCCAACAGCAAAACTCCAGCAACTCATAGCCTCAATGCCCAGACGTCTTGAGTGAGAGAGAGAGAGTGTGTGAGAGAGAGAGAGAGAGAGAGTGTGTGAGAGTGTGAGTGAGAGAGTGAGAGTGTGTGTGAGAGAGAGAGAGAGAGAGAGAGAGACACTGCAGAGCTCATTCAGACAATCACACCACACTCAACGAGAGAACGTGCATCATTTAACAAACGACTATTTCATAACCAACAACGTCAACATTAATGATGTTTATCTAAACTACTTTTTATTATTATTCTTCATTTATTTTTTATTATCATTTTCTATAACCTGTTGTGTAATTGTATTTTAGAGACTTGTTTATAATTTTTGGCTGTACTTCGCTGTTCTGGTTTTCTTTTATTTCTCTAGTTGTCTGGCCTAATAACATCTGGCAAAGGGACGACCCAAGAAAACTAGAATCCAGGCTAATCAGAGTACATGACATTCACCAATGTTGATTAATGGACACGGTCTCTTTTTGTGAAATAAATTAAATTAAAAAAAGGGAGCATTGAGAACAATGAAAATTCAGCTTTGATCACAGGAATGTATTCAAAGCAGTAATTTAAATGACTAAAGCCTGGTTCACACGGGACGATTTTAAAATTGTCGGCCGTTTTTCCAAACCTGAGAGACCCCACACACGGCGATAAAAAATCACGGGTCAAACAGTTTTGGTCATACAGTGTGTGGTGTGCAGCCACACGGCAAAATCAACACATCACACACGAACCGATTTGACTCCCGAGCATTCCCAGGTCAGATGGGAAATCTCGCAAAATCCCTCGAGATCAAACTTGACTTCAGAGTAAACAATCATGGCGGACGAAGAGGATGCAGTGGCCATAGTTTGTGCTTTGTTTGTAACTGAAAAAAAACATAAGAAAAACAAGAAAAGGCGATGGTCAAAGAAGTGGAGACAAACATTCACGGTGTTGCCACAGGTCGACGAGTTGGTCCTCCATCTCCGACGTCCACCGGCCTTTCTGGTGCGCCCTGCCGCCGGCTGTTTTGATTTTGTTTCCCGGTACTTCCTCGCCACCTCGTCACCTCGCTTACAGTCCAAAGGCTGCGTGATCGTTTGTCCTCGGGGGACACCACACACGAGAAGAAATCGGGCCAAATAAATCCAACATGTTGGATATCCCCGATTTGAGATCGGAGCGGTCCCCACGTCCTTCCGAGCAGAGGAGAGCAGTCTTAACACACCACACACGGCAGGAATATCTGATCAGATTATTTTACGATAATCGGAGCATCCTTAAAATTGTCGGAAGGTGTCAATTGGGGCTAAAATCGGCCTAATTATCCTGCCGTGTGAACCAGGCTTAAAACATATTTCACAATATTACAGCTTTTGTTGTCCTGTGGATCAAATAAATATATGCTTGGTGAGCAGAAGAGAAGTCTAAAAAATAACCGTAAAAATCTCACTGTTCAAAGACTTTTGACTGGTCATGTGTATAGTTCAGTGATGAAATCTGCATCTGAAGTGTCCTGAGTCAATGTGACCGCAACTTTAGCTTAAAAAAAAATTTATGTTTAGTAGACAACTACACTACCCATAATCCCACAGAGAGATCCACCAATCAGAGAGGGCACCACTCCCATGAAGTATATTCATGGTGTTTCCTAACTGTACGGTTGATCTGGATTCAATGCCAGTCTCTCTCACACATCACACTCATTCAGATCGATCATAAAGTTGATGAATGGACTCTTCTGTTGAATTCAGCTCCCAAACACTGGTAAACTCTTGAACATCAACATCTCAAGTGTCCTAGTTTCATTACCTGTTCAATCTGACAACATCATTAGCTGCTGGAGTGACAGCTGTGATAGTAAACCGTGATAAAGAGACACTGGTGTGAGTTCACGCTGTGATCCGGGACTGAGTGAGAGACCGAGCAGTGTTCAGAGTGTGTTCTGGAGGAAGTGCTTCATGATCAACACTGGTGTGAATCAGCACAATCAGACCATTAGATCAAATTCATTTTCTGCTTTCTTATCAAATTATATAAGCAGGCTACTTTTTAAAGTAATTACAAAAGAAATAAAACAACATTATTTTAAAGAATTTAAATCAACTAAATATAACTTCAGAACATACAAGCAAACAAAGTAATGAGGGGCAAAAAGACAATTAGAAGAGATAATCGAAAAAGCACTTTTCAAAAGATTACAGACAAACATAGTTATGGGTTTTTCTTGTTGATTATTACGAATGAGATCATAGCAGCTTTAAGAGACCAATGTTCAGATCTACTTCTGTATTTCAACCCGTTCTGAAACATAACTGTTTAATTTTGTATTGTGGGATTACACATTTATAAAATGTTAAATCTAGGTTCCAGTGTAATAGCATATAAACTGAAAACATTTGAGGAACATTTTGAGGTAAAAAGGGATCAAAGCCCAGGTGTCTGAGATAATGAGCTTTTGTCTTTTTGCTATTCCTTGCCATTTGGCTTTTTAAGCTCAAGGCACAGCCGTCTCTATGATAATGTGACAGTATGGGTGAAAGGGTCAGACACCTCTGTATTTAACACTGTTATACTCACAAGATCACAGATTCAACTAGCATGCTTTGTTTAAATTGTCTCCACCTCTACTGCATATATCCCTCCCACTTGAATGTATAAAAACTCCAAAGTATCACTGCTTTGGTGAGATTTTTGATGACTAAAGCACCACGCAGGGCGTTCTCAATAAAGAATTCTGCTGAAGATTACCCAAGAGTCTCCTGGTCTTCGTTTCTGAGTTTCCAACAGTATCATAAAAGTGTTGGGAGATTCGAGTGCGTTTAACCGCAGCTTCAGGTCAAACACAGCACAAGGGAGTTTGAGTAAAACTGTGAAATATCGTCTGAGCGATGCACACCTGCAACTATACAAGCTTGGTTTGTCCAAAAATGTACCCAGATCTCGAATTAAAAAATAGTGGGTGCATTTTTTTTGATACTTCCATGACAAGCGCATATGATTACGGTCTATAACTGCATTGAAGCAGGATCACATCACGATTCATCCGCTCATTTCAACACTCCTCGTTAGGGATGTGGCCAAAGTAAAGTGTATTATATAATATATTATATAATATGCACATATTTATTTCCTTTAGGGGTGCCGTGGTACACGTCAATAGCTTTCTGAATAGCGTATTGGAGCACATCCCGACGAGCATCTTCACATTAAACAGGTCGGCTGGTTCATAACTCAACACTTCTGGAAGCCAGACTGCGGTCAGCGTCTTGGTTTAGTGGAGACACACATGTGGTGACTGACCTGTGGAAGCTGTCCACCATCTTCAGCTGACCGCGCAGGTCTTTTTTGGTCAGATGATCCAGCATACGAGCGTCCACCAGCGACTCCATGAAGTAGCTGCGGTACTGAGGCAGACCGAGGCTGGGCAGCCAGGCGTTACCGATCCACTCGTGGTTCATGTCCCCGTAGGCCAGAGTCTGAGGGGCCACACACACACACACACACACTCGAGATATAACACCACACAACATCATCCAGAAGAGACTCTGATCATAAGCACAGCAGATGAGAGAGAGCTCTGTTCTCAGTGTGATCAGACACACAGGGGTCTGAATGAACGCTTTCAGAGATGAAGAAGAAGTGCAGTCAAATCATCCAAACAGACACGTCCAGCTCTCATCTCAGCCCAGACTCAAACACTTCCCTGAGGACAGATACTGCTGAGATGAAGTGAAATGTGATTCATCAGGAGAGAGAGACAGAGGTTCAAACCTGGGCCCAGCTGGCCTCCTCGTCCTCCTGGTGTTAGCATGTTAGCATGTGGAGCGAGAGGAGACTCAGTAGAGGAATCAAACATGACGTGACACAGTAAACACACATTAGCGTTAACGTTAGCGTGACTGACCGTGAGCGGCGTGGTGGCCAGACTCTCCATCTCCTCGTGTGTGAGCCAGACGTTCCCAGAACACTACAGACATCCGTGAGTGACAGAAGACATTAGGAGAGCAGAAGAGTGTTAGTGAGCTGCAGGAACATTAGTGAAGTGATCACAGACATCCCATCAGGGGTTAATGAGTGAGGCATGCCACAGAGAGAGAAAGAGAGAGAGAGAGAGACTAATCAATCAGTAATGGGGTTTAGATTTAACCCCGTGAGGCCTGCAGTTGTAATATTACAACATCAGTTTGAGCCGGACTAAAATAAAGCTGCTTTCTCTAAGATCACATTTACACAACTAATGTTCATATTCTTCAGTCTTAATGCTATTAAAGCTTTCATTCGGTTCATCAGGTTTTGTACATGTATTCAGAACATTTTATAATAACTTAATAAAAACTTTTTTTTTTCCATAAATATGACTTATTTGATCATTATCGTGTATAGATATAGACTGTTGTAATGGAGCTACAGAAGCTAAAGAGCTGCAACGTTACAACATCTCACTGAAAACTGACTCAAATGTCAAAAATGTAAAAACATAGATCTGTATTAGAGGCCTCCTACAACAACATCATCATTTTCACAGATTTTTCCTATATTTGGGTTTTCTAGGGTTAAAATGTGATAAAACAAATTCCAGGTTTGTTGTGGATGTTTATAGGGCTGCAAATGAGGCCGAATTTATTTTATCAGTACGGCTATAAATGATAGTAAGAATGATGCTTTTAATTATTATTATTATTACTACTACTAAATAAAATTACTAGTGCATTAGCATGGCACCGACTTGAGTGGACAAATGCTCATAAAAACTACTTTGCATACTAGTGTAAAGATCCTCCCAGTGTTGGTCTGTGTATTTAGGGTTGTGTGAAGGGTGTCTCCTACCGTCCTGGAGGTGGGGGGCACCGAGGGGCTGGTGAGGGACATGATCTCCTGGATGGCGAGGCGTAGTTTGAGGCGGTGAAGAGGGTTGCTGATGCCGATCTCACGCTGGATCTCAGTGTCGGACAGAGCAGACATGATGGCTCCGCTCTTCACATTAGCACGGCACGCCGCTACGTACCACGCCGGCATCCCCACCCACAGCTGCAGAACACAGCCACACAGAACTTTACCACAACACACACGGAAATCACTGTCCATCATTCCCTTC
>NC_081777.1:470000-482500 GCF_963082965.1 Carassius carassius
CGCTCACACACTCGCTCACTCACTCACTCACACACACACACACACACACACACACACTCACGCTCAATCACTCACGCTCAATCACACACACACACACTCACACTCAATCACTCACGCTCACACACACACACATGCTCAATCACTCGCACACTCGCTCACTCACACACACACTCACACTCAATCACTCACGCTAAATCACTCGCTCACACACACTCACACACAATCGCTCACACTCAATCACTCGCTCACACACACACACTCACACTCAATCACTCACTCACACACACACACACACACACACTCAATCACTCGCTCACTCACTCACTCGCAAACTCGCTCACTCACACTCAATCACTCACTCAATCACTCACTCGCTCACTCCCTCACTCACACACACACTCACTCACTCACTCACACAGACACACTCGCTCACTCACTCACTCACACACACACACACACACACACACACACACACTCACACTCACACACTCACACCCACGCTCAATCACTCGCTCACTCACACACACACACGCTCAATCACTCACGCTCAATCACTCACTCACTCACACACACACACACACACACACACACACTCAAGCTCAATCACTCACGCTCAATCACTCACTCACTCACTCACACACACACACTCACGCTCAATCACTCACGCTCAATCACTCTCACACACACACTCGATCACACAACTCAATCACTCACTCACTCGCTCGCTTACACACACACTCACGCTCAATCACTCACGCTCACTCACACACACACACACTCACACTCAATCAATCACTCGCTCGCACACTCGCTCACTCGCTCACTCACTCACACACACACACACACACACACACACACTCACGCTCAATCACTCACGCTCAATCACACACACACACACACACTCACACACACACACTCACGCTCAATCACTCGCTCACTCACACACACTCACGCTCAATCACTCACGCTCAATCACACACACACACACACACACACACACACACACACACACTCACGCTCACGCTCACGCTCAATCACTCACGCTCAATCACACACACACACACACACTCACACACACACACTCACGCTCAATCACTCGCTCACTCACACACACTCACACTCAATCACTCACTCGCTAGCACACTCGCTCACACACACACACACTCACGCTCAATCACTCTCTCACTCACTTGCTCACTCACACACACACACACTCACATTCAATCACACGCTCACTCACTCACACACACACACACACACACACACGCTCGCTCACTCACACACACACACACACACTCGCTCACACACACACTCAATCACTCGCTCACTCGCACATTCCCTCACTCAGACACACACACACACTCACTCACACTCAATCACTCACTCACTCACACACACACACACACACTCGATCACACAACACTCGCTCACTCGCTCGCTCACACACTCGCTCACACACTCACTCACACACTCGCTCACACATTCACACACACAGAGAGCTTTCACTCTGGACGTCACTGATTCAGTGACAGAGGAACCTCTCACTAATTATTACTGTGTGTCTCTCAAGATGAAGACCAGTTTCTCTAGCAGCGTCCAGCACAGCATTTATTCACTGAAAGTTTTTAGGGGCTTTCAGGTGATTAAAACAAATAATGTTTGGAGACTGTTCTGGAATTAGCCTCTAAATCTATTTTTCCTGAATACTAACATATTGAACCTGCATCTCTCCACCACTGAAGGCCAGCTCACACCCAACTAGGGTTGTAACGATATACCGGTATGACGATACACCACGATATAAACATGTACGATTATCATACCGTGTACATTTGCTTATCTACGATATTGAGAGAAAATAAACACAGAATCTCACCTGCGCCTAGGCAACAACGTTCCACCTAAGGGGCCGTTCACATATCGCGCCTAAAACACGTGGAGAACGTTAGACGAGCTGCTTTCTGATTTTTGATAAGCCTTCGGGCACTTGGCTCCTGAGGCGTCTGCCGTTGCTACAACAATGACCCGCTCTCTCCATGAAGACGCGGAAATTTCAGCAATGGATAAATGAATTTGCAGCACTAAAAATTGCTTGCAGTAGCTCTGCTACTTGATTTATTTAAAAATGGCAATCCATATGCAGCTATGATCAGCTGTTCCTTCATCTTGGCTGAGCGTTCAACGTTGTTACGGGAAAGGTAAGGAAGCTACATGACCTGCGGTGCGCTTGCGGCATTATGAAAAGTTGAGATGTTTTAACTCGATGCGGTGCAGAGGCGCCTGGAAAAAACGAGCACGTTTGCTACATTTGAAATAACGAACTTGAGCGCGCAAAGGACGCGATATGTGAATGGTCACTAACTGTTCTCTTGCTCCACCCACACATACAGCGGAGACAACATCAGAGACAGAGGCCGTTATCTCTAATCTCGATCCCACGTCAAAATATGAGTTAAAATTGGCACTAGTAGGCCTATGGGAATACTTTTTGTATAGAAAAGACGAATGCTTATTTGTAGACACAGTTTGCAAAAACTGTGGTCGGAAAGCGGCTGCAAAATGAGGAAATGCATCGAACATGTTTACATGTTCTATAATTAAGGTTAATGCATTATGATTTGCTGTTTTGATCGCGTCGGAGCCTGGAGCACACGTACAGTCAGGTCCATAAATATTGGGACATCGACACAATTCTAATCTTTTTGGCTCTATACACCACCACAATGGATTTGAAATGAAACGAACAAGATGTGCTTTAACTGCAGACTTTCAGCTTTAATTTGAGGGTATTTACATCCAAATCAGGTGAACGGTGTAGGAATTACAACAGTTTGTATATGTGCCTCCCACTTTTTAAGGGACCAAAAGTAATGGGACAGATTAACAATCATAAAATCAAACTTTCACTTTTTGATACTTGGTTGCAAATCCTTTGCAGTCAATTACAGCCTGAAGTCTGGAACGCATAGACATCACCAGACGTTGGTTTTCATCCCTGGTGATGCTCTGCCAGGCCTCTTCTGCAACTGTCTTCAGTTCCTGCTTGTTCTTGGGGCATTTTCCCTTCAGTTTTGTCTTCAGCAAGTAAAATGCATGCTCAATCTGATCCAGGTCAGGTGATTTGACTTGGCCATTGCATAACATTCCACTTCTTTCCCTTAAAAAACTCTTTGGTTGCTTTCACAGTATGCTTCGGGTCATTGTCCATCTGCACTGTGAAGCGCCGTCCAATGAGTTCTGAAGCATTTGGCTGAATATGAGCAGATAATATTGCCAGAAACACTTCAGAATTCATCCTGCTGCTTTTGTCAGCAGTCACATCATCAATAAATACAAGAGAACCAGTTCCATTGGCATCCATACATGCCCACGCCATGACACTACCACCATCATGCTTCACTGATGAGGTGGTATGCTTTGTATCATGAGCAGTTCCTTTCCTTCTCCATACTCTTCTCTTCCCATCACTCTGGTACAAGTTGATCTTTGTCTCATCTGTCCATAGGATGTTGTTCCAGAACTGTGAAGGCTTTTTTAGATGTTGTTTGGCAAACTCTAATCTGGCCTTCCTGTTTTTGAGGCTCACCAATGGTTTACATCTTGTGGTGAACCCTCTGTATTCACTCTGGTGAAGTCTTCTCTTGATTGTTGACTTTGACACACATACACCTACCTCCTGGAGAGTGTTCTTGATCTGGCCAAACTGTTGTGAAGGGTGTTTTCTTCACCAGGGAAAGAATTCTTCGGTCATCCACCACAGTTGTTTTCCGTGGTCTTCCGGGTCTTTTGGTGTTGCTGAGCTCACTGGTTCGTTCTTTCTTTATAAGAATGTTCCAAACAGTTGATTTGGCCACACCTAATGTTTTAGCTATCTCTCTGATGGGTTTGTTTTGTTTTTTTCAGCCTAATGATGGCTTGCTTCACTGATAGTGACAGCTCTTTGGATCTCATATTGAGAGGTGAAAGCAACAGATTCCAAATGCAAATAGCACATTTGAAATGAACTCTGGACCTTTTATCTGCTCCTTGTAAATGGGATAATGAGGGAATAACACACACCTGGCCAAGGAACAGCTGAGCAGCCAATTGTCCCATTACTTTTGGTCCCTTAAAAAGTGGGAGGCACATATACAAACTGTTGTAATTCCTACACCGTTCACCTGATTTGGATGTAAATACCCTCAAATTAAAGCTGAAAGTCTGCAGTTAAAGCACATATTGTTCATTTTATTTCATGTGTATAGAGCCAAAAAGATTAGAATTGTGTCGATGTCCCAATATTTATGGACCTGACTGTATATTCTAGCGATTCAAACTTACATCGCAGTCTGTTCATTATCAAAATAAAATACAGTCAACTGAACATTTAAAAGGTTACACTGGTCAGTTTAAATAGACCGTATACCGGTCCTCTCTGCTGTTCCAAGGATGTTTTTGCTCATATGAAGAGGATCATCTTTTCTGTGTATGTGCAAAAGTGTAAGTAGTTTACATTATAAATAATAGTTTAACATTTAGATACATTGCGAATATGGAAACATTTGGATTTGTGCCGAATGAGACATGAGCAGCAGTAATCTCCAAATAAATCTAGCCAAACCCGTGCTCGCTCGTCCTCGTCTGCACGCACGCGCTGTCATGATCTAATGCACTGTGTGCTGGATTTTTAAAAACAAATAGGCTAGTGCTACCGGAACGCAAAAACTCTAAATCTGACATTTTCTAGAACAGAATCCATCAGGATCACATTAATGTGAGCAACAGTGTTTTGCTGCAGCAGCGCCGATGGATGCGCTTCACTTAATGCATAGCGCAGTCACGCGCGCCACAGTTACGTTTGGGATCATTTTATTTTAAATGCCATAATGTGAGTTGAAAGCATTGCAATTGTGTTTTAAAATACAACAACGAGCGCCACAAAACCATTCAAAGAGGCGCGTTCAGCGGTCTCCGTGCGGGATAGGAAAGTCAACAAAGTAAATTGATCTCAAATGTATGGCACTCTCTCTTCATTTTATAAAATAATCATAATCACATCTATTCATTTTATAATCTTTCTACTAGCATTTTATTCAGACTAAAACCCCCTTTAATTCAAGTGAGAAAGCGTTTTGTGTGTGTGTGTGTGTGTGTGTGGCTTTTGCACATCCTGTCATGCCAGTGACTGCTTCCTGCAGATTCATTTTGCAGCATTATGGTTAACGATTAATAGATAAATTGATTAATTTAAACCTCAATCGATTATGGAATTAATCAATATTTTGCATCCCTACTTTCAAACATTTGTTCAACCAACGATACAAACACTGACAGCCAATCAGAACCAATATCAAGATCTTCAGTTATCTGTAAAGTTATTGTTTTACTGATCTACAACTGAGACAAAATCAGTTAAATATTTAAATATAATTTTAAATTAACAGATAAATCTATGAATTAAATCTACAGAATGAAGCAGTTATATTATGGGGATAAAGTAATAAATAAGTTAATAAATGAAATAAAGGTTGTATTTGGGGAAGTGCTCCAAAGGTATCTTTTAAGGTGTTTTTGAACCCTATCAACCAATCAGAGGTAAATCAGCCGAGCATGTGATCAATGCAGTCTACGACAGGTGCCTCCTGGGGTCTTATTACAGGTGAGGTTTATAAAGCATGTAGCTTGATTTAACATTCGATGTGCTTCAATGGAGTCTTTCTTCGGTCTGCTGCCTGTTATATGTATTAGTGCTGAATGACAAATCATCAAGACTTAGTTTAGTTCTGTAAACCAAGCTACTGAATCACAGCTAGTGACGACAGCCATCTGAATAAACAAGCGTTTAGTCTGATCTTCGCAAGGTCTAATTGCTCATTTCCTTGCTGCCCCGTCGAGGGAATGGAGCAGGAAGTCCTTCAGTAAACTTCCTGTACAGCTTCCAAGTTTTTCAAGTTTTTGAAAAACATTTTATTTTTGCAAAGCACACGATCATTCGGTCAGTTGGACGATACCTGCACAAACACAGGAGCACAGGTCAGCAGAGGACTGCTGGACACTACACCCTGCAGGACACACACACACACACACGCACACACTCACACTCACGCACACGCGCGCACACACACACACACACACACACACACACGCACACGTGCACACACTCACACTCACGCACACACTCACACTCACACTCACACACACACACACACACACGCACACGTGCACACACTCACACTCACACTCACACTCACACTCACGCACACACACACACACACACACACACGCACACACACACGCACACGCACACGTGCACACACTCACACTCACGCACACACTCACACTCACACTCACACACACACGCACACGTGCACACACTCACACTCACGCACACACTCACACTCACACACACACACACACACACACGCACACACACACGCACACGCACACGTGCACACACTCACACTCACACTCACGCACACACACACACACACACACACGCACACGTGCACACACTCACGCACACATACACACACACACACACACACACACACACACACACACACACACGCACGCACACACGCACACACGCACACACTCACACTCACACACACACACACACACACACGCGCACGTGCACACACTCACACTCACGCGCACACACACGCACACGCACACACACGCACACGTGCACACACTCACACTCACACACACACACACACACACACACACACACACGTGCACGTGCACACACTCACACTCACGCGCACACACACGCACACGTGCACACACTCACACTCACTCACACACACACACACACGCACACACACAGACGTGTGAAGCAGGCTCACCAGGGTCATGACCCCCATGCGGTCCAGCTCTCTGCTGGGGCTGTGTGAGGGCCGGCGGGGCGTGGAGTGACCGGATCCGGGTGGAGAGGAGCTGTGGAAGGAGGGCTGCAGGGACGCTATGGAGCGGAAGCGGCTGTCCAGATCATCTCCACTGCCCACATGACCCTCGATCTCCTCGGCTCTCAGTGTGGTGCTGTCCTTCTCCTCCTGGATCATGCTGCACACACACACACACGTCATCAACACCTCACCACAGAAACCGCAGCGTTTCAGGAAGCAGCATCGTTACAAGCAGCCAGTCACTAAGGGTATTTAAATGCACTTATTTTTATGGATGCACTGATAATGATTTATATTTGAAAGCTGATTACTGATATGTTGACTGATAAATATAAATTCTTGAACAGAAGCGCTTCACAGAAATGAACAAAGTGAAAAATCATTTGACTGATTTCTTTTCCCCGCCAAGGTTTCTATACATATCACGATATATCGATATTGTGAATTCTTATGGCCACAATAACTGTGATATGAAAAATCTAATGTCGTGAGAGTTGAGTTGAGTAAAAAAAAAAAAAATGCTTTTATTAATGTTAATCAGTAATTTTACACATGATAAAAACTACAATTAACTCTTATGCGTTGTTGGGGACATTTTCGTCCACTACGGGGTAATACTGAGTCTTATTTTGGCCACATATTTTGGGAAAATGATTTGAAAATTTTCAAAAATTCACTACCCTTTCGTGATGTTCATGGATGAAAACATCCACTAAATTAAACTGAGAGGTAAAATGTTTTTATGGTTGATCACTAGGTGGGACCATTAACCCTTTAGATAGGCCTGTGCAAAAAAACAAACAAAAAACAAAGCTTAGTTTCTGGCTTATATATGGAGTTATATGGAGTATAACAGCAAATTATAGTGTGTGTGCACCTGCGAGAGAGAGAGAGAGTCATTCGCGCACTTATCTTGATGTATCTGAAAAAATATAAATATGCACCTCAACTCTCAGAACTACATGGAGTAAACAATAAAAAAATAAGTGTGTTTATGCACCTGCTGCCTTTTAATGGTGAGAAGTACAGACCAAACAAAAACAAGTGGATTTAAACACTCGCATGCCATCCTGCTGGTCATTTGATGTTGAGAAGAGCAGCAAGCAACACGAGAAAAGACTTGACTTGTACCACAGTTTTAGAAATGATTATGAAGCCTGACCCCTTCAGTGCGCTGCAGGCAGGGCTGGGAAGGTTCCTTTTAAAATGTATTTCACTACAGATTACAAAATAGAAGCTTTAAAAAGTAATCAGTAACATATTTCATTAGATTACTAAAAAGGTTTAGTAACTTTATCTAAATACTTTGAAATACTTAAGCTTTGTAGCACAAAGGAACATATTAACTTGAGGTCTTGTTTTTATGCTTTCCGACATCTACTAGCAGTAAGATTAGTGTTTTCTTTGCATTTCATTTTTAAGAACATTAATTTTCCAAAGAATTTTTATAAACAAAAAAAATGTATGTCATTTAAACCTTCCAATCAATATAAATTCAATTTGGATACAATTAATGGGATTCCTTGCTGTTTCAGACGGATCCAGATACACCAAACACATAATAAAAGTGGCCAAAACAACTGGCACAGTTGTCCAATTTATACCACAGATTTATTTAATGAATGGACCAAACTTTAAGTGAAAAAGAGTTGCAAAAGAATCGAGTCAAAATTGACAGGGCTCGTTTCACAAGGAATGTTGTTATTAACAATAACCAATGCTTTTGGGAAATACACCTCAGGGATCACAAAATTTCAAAATCCCTGGTAGCCTTTCGGACACGCATTCTTCAGGTTTTGGTAGCCAAAAATGCATTTAACTTGCCCCGAAAAAAAAAAAAAAAAGACATCGGCTGAACTTTACTGTGGACAAATCAGCACGATCAGCAAAAACTAGTAGCATATCGGGATGTAACGATTCAAACTTCTAATGCGATAAAATTCACAATACGGATTACACCATACAATTTTCTTACAAATATATATTTATATTTATTTATAAGACAAATTATAAATCAAAATGTGTCCTTTTATTATTAGACAAAAGACAAAATGCTGCATATTTCTTTGTAAAATTGAAAATGTTAAATAAAAAGCAAACTTTAAATTTTAAAACAAATCCTAAATCAAAAAAGGTCTGTGCTCTATTTTAAATCAGAGGAAACCATTTGAATTACTATCCAAAAAAAGATGCTAAATAACATTTTTGAAAAATTAGGTAAAAATTGAATAGTCCGATTTTACCTTTGTAAATGAGACGCAGATGTCTAGGGCTGGGTACCGAACTCCGATGCCTTTATTGTATCGAACGAAAAACTTCAATACTATGAGTATCGAAAAATTTTTTATCTTTCCAAAAGCCAAGCGGCCGTTTTTTTTTTTTACCAAGCGGCTGTGTCTGAGTGAGCTTGTAGCATACGTGCATGTAAGGACCTAAATTCGCCGTGATTGGCTGTCCACCACCATGTGACGTGACGGGGAGGATTTCTGAAGATACTCGCAGTCACACAACAAGTGTAGTTGTTTTTTCTCAAAACGTTTCCGTTTTACAATGCCAAAGAGGTCTAAAGTGTGGCTACACTTTATAAAAGTGGATGCCGAGTCAGCAAAGTGCAACATATGCGATGAGTATTGCAACCAAAGCTGGCAATACCACCAATTTAATGAAGCATTTGTTTGGATGAGTGTTTTGCCCTCCCTCCCTGTTTAGTTTGGTCTACTCGATTGCGTATCACGCCCCCTTTCACGTCGTCTGAAAAGATTTATCCGGAACAGCGAATTTCTCTGAGCAGCAGACCACTGTATACGTTCACTTAAAACATAACCGACTGTGTTTACGAGGATACTTGCAGACAATTATTTTGATATAATTGTGTGTGTATGCGTTCATTCAGAAGTTACGATACGCGAAAGATGAATTCATTCTCTGTACGTGCATTGTCTGAAATGCTGCTCGCAGCGCGTGCTTTGAATGAGTGAGCGCAAGCCCCGAGTGCGCAAGTTGTTTAAAACGCTTGAATCAGCAATATTTAGAAACAAGTGCAAACGATCAGCTACGATCCGTTTCACCCCTTCAAGCGAGTGAACAACGCGAAGCAAGTTAGGAATTTTACATCACTATTCACGATAGCCCATTGGACTGGAAAACACAATAGCCCCGGGACGTGGGGCTAACGATTTTGCGAGCCCTGCACCTCAGATCTATCCAGTTTGTGAAACACTGGTTTCCACACTGGTTTCGTTAAACAAAATAAATTATTATTTTAAAAGATTGACTCAAAAGAATCATCGGTTCACGAATTGGATCATGAACTTGTATTACAGAGCCAAAGATGATCTATTATTGAACATCTCGAATGAATAAAGACTTCAAGTTCATCTGTAAAGCACATAAAGCTGTCGTTTGAGTTTATAAACTTCTGTTTCATGCATGATTCGTATGGATCTGCTAACTGAATGCAAAGTGTGAGTTCTAGAAGAATGTTTGTGTTGTGATGAGCATGTATCGCTCACTAGGAGTCGCTAAATGAACAGCTGCTGTCCTTTTTTTCAACGGAGGATCAGTTGCCCTATTGGTTAAAATCCCCAAACTGTTTACTTAAATATTAAATTAATAAATGACATCAAAACGGGTTGTTTGCGTTATGATGTGGTGGGCTGCTGTGGGCCAGAAAGTCCAGGGCGACTTTTTGGTCCCAGTCCGCCCCTGAATGGCGCACCCCTATCCAAAAATAAACCAGTTGTATTAATAATGTTATCCTGAGTGTGAAGTGTTACCAGAATTTGTTTTAATTAAGGTGAAAAATACAAGTTTTGTGTTTAAAGTATTTGTGTTGATGTTGAAATGGATTTTAAAATATATGGTATCGGAAAAAGTATCGTTAGGAACCGGTATCGAAACTGAGGTATCGAAATTGGCAACGGATCGAAAGATTCTGAACAATACCCAGCCCTGCAGATGTCACTCTCTGACAGCAGGTGGCACTAATGAAACAGCAGGTGTTTAAAAGCTGCTGGCCCTTTAAGACAGAGTGCACAGATCCAATATAATAATGCACAGGATATTTCTTTCTCCACTGTATACGCTCACTTCAGACATAACCGACTGTGTTTACGAGAATACTTGCAGAGACAATTATTTTGAGATTATTTTTTGTTTAAGTGTTCATTCAGAAGCAAGGACGTGTGAAAGATGAATCAGTTCTGTGTAAGCCATTGTCTGAAACGCTGCTCTCAGCGCGTGCTTTGAATGAGCGTGAATGGTTTAAAACTCTTGAATCGGCAAGATTTAGAAACAAGTGCAAACGATCAACTATCCGTTTCACCCCTTCAAGTGAGTGAACAACACGAATCAGGTTTGGAGTTTCACATCACTATTCAAGACAGCCCATGGGTCAGAGCGGAGATATATTTTGGAGCCCGACTGGAAAACACAATAGTCCCGGGACGTCGGACGAGCGATATTACGAGCCCTGCACCTCAGATCTATCCAGTTTGTGAACCACTGGTTTCCAGATTGGTTTCATTAAACAAAATAAATGATTTTTTTTAAAGATTGACTCATCTGATTCATCTGTTCACGAATCGGATCATGAACTTGCATTACCGAGTCAAAGATAATCTTTTATTGAACATTTTGAATGAATAAAGACTTCAAGTTCACCTGTAAAGCACATAAAGCTATCGTTTGAGTTTATAAACTTCTGTTTCATGCATGATTTGTATGGATCTGTTAACAATGCAAAGTGTGAGTTCTAGGAGAATGTTTGTGTTGTGATGAGCATGTATCGCTCACTAGGAGTCGCTAAATGAACAGCTGCTGCACGCAGGTTTTTTGTTTCAACAGAAAATCAGTCGCAGTATTGGTTAAAATACCCAAACTGAAAAAATAAAAGACATGCCCAAGATTGTGATAAAAGGTAAAAACATATCCAAATCCAAATCAGCGACATAATTTATGAACTTGGCAATTAAAAAGTTAAAATCTTGGATTTCTTTTTAAACATTTGGTAGTTTTGATAAGGACTGAGGTTGATTAATAGATTTATGCAAAATACAATTGGAAAAAAATAATATAAATAATAATACAGTGGATGTTTTCATCCCGAACATAATAAAAGGATAGTGAATTTGAACAACGCACAAGGGTTAATTTGCTTGGAAAATACTTGTGAATACGGCAGTCAAAAAAAAAAAAAAAAAGGTACAGTAGCCCAGCCTAATAATAATCTGTCTATATCAAAAGTATTGCTCTTACCAGACCTGTGTGTTTTGTATCACTAGTGCAAGGTGTCCGTTCTCGGAGAATATAATTCCCCTTTAAGGTGAAGTCGTGGTCTAATGGTTAGAGAGTCGCACTCCCAATCGAAAGGTTGTGAGTTCGAGTCCCGGGCCGGCAGGAATTGTGGGTGGGGGGAGTGCATGTACAGTTCTCTTTCCACCCTCAATACCACGACTTGGGTGTCCTTGAGCAAGACACCACGCAGCATAAATGGCTGCCCACTGCTCCAGGTGTGTGTCCAAGTACGTCATAAATAGAGCGCCGCCGCAGTTTCCTGTCAGAATATATCAGCCCCGCATGTCTCTGCGTCTCTGAGTTGATCTCTACCAAAGC
>NC_081777.1:487500-512500 GCF_963082965.1 Carassius carassius
CTAGACACTCATGTAGCAGCACGGCTCACAAGCGGTCTGTTTCTAAGAGTAAGAGATGGAGACCTGGCAGACCAGCGAGTCCTTGTTGGCGATCTGGTTCTCCAGTTTGTCGTTGAGGTCGTGGACAGACGTGGCTTCTCTCTGAGCCGCGAGGTAGCGCTTCTCCAGCGTGGTGATCCTCTCCTCCATGTCATCCTTCTGAGCCAGAGACTGAGAGAAACCACAGACAGACGGTCAGAGAACGAGAGACCACAGACAGACGGTCAGAGACCGAGAGACCACAGACAGACGGTCAGAGACCGAGAGAGAGACCACAGACAGACGGTCAGAGACCGAGAGAGACCACAGACAGACGGTCAGAGACTGAGAGAGACCACAGACAGACGGTCAGAGACCGAGAGAGAGACCACAGACAGACGGTCAGAGACTGAGAGAGACCACAGACAGACGGTCAGAGACCGAGAGACCACAGACAGACGGCCAGAGACCGAGAGACCACAGACAGACGGCCAGAGACCGAGAGAGAGACCACAGACAGACGACCAGAGACCGAGAGAGACCACAGACAGACGGCCAGAGACTGAGAGAGAGACCACAGACAGACGACCAGAGACCGAGAGAGACCACAGACAGACGGCCAGAGACTGAGAGACCACAGACAGACGGCCAGAGACCGAGAGAGACCACAGACAGACGACCAGAGACCGAGAGAGACCACAGACAGACGACCAGAGACCGAGAGAGACCACAGACAGACGGTCAGAGACTGAGAGAGAGACCACAGACAGACGACCAGAGACCGAGAGAGACCACAGACAGACGGCCAGAGACCGAGAGACCACAGACAGACGGCCAGAGACCGAGAGACCACAGACAGACGGTCAGAGACCGAGAGACCACAGACAGACGGCCAGAGACCGAGAGAGAGACCACAGACAGACGGTCAGAGACTGAGAGAGAGACCACAGACAGACGACCAGAGACCGAGAGACCACAGACAGACGGTCAGAGACTGAGAGAGAGACCACAGACAGACGACCAGAGACCGAGAGACCACAGACAGACGGTCAGAGACTGAGAGAGAGACCACAGACAGACGGCCAGAGACCGAGAGACCACAGACAGACGGCCAGAGACCGAGAGAGAGACCACAGACAGACGGTCAGAGACAGAGAGAGAGACCACAGACAGACGACCAGAGACCGAGAGAGACCACAGACAGACGGCCAGAGACCGAGAGAGACCACAGACAGACGGCCAGAGACCGAGAGACCACAGACAGACGGCCAGAGACCGAGAGACCACAGACAGACGGCCAGAGACCGAGAGAGAGACCACAGACAGACGGTCAGAGACTGAGAGAGAGACCACAGACAGACGGTCAGAGACTGAGAGAGAGACCACAGACAGACGACCAGAGACCGAGAGAGACCACAGACAGACGGCCAGAGACTGAGAGAGAGACCACAGACAGACGACCAGAGACCGAGAGAGACCACAGACAGACGGCCAGAGACCGAGAGAGAGACCACAGACAGACGGTTAGAGACCGAGAGAGAGACCACAGACAGACGGTCAGAGACCGAGAGAGAGACCACAGACAGACAGCCAAAGACTGAGAGAGACCACAGACAGACGGTCAGAGACAGAGAGAGTCCACAGACAGACGGCCAGAGAGAGACCACAGACAGACGGTCAGAGACCGAGAGAGACCACAGACAGACGGTCAGAGACCGAGAGAGAGACCACAGACAGACGGTCAGAGACCGAGAGAGAGACCACAGACAGACGACCAGAGACCGAGAGAGACCACAGACAGACGGCCAGAGACCGAGAGAGAGACCACAGACAGACGGTTAGAGACCGAGAGAGAGACCACAGACAGACGGTCAGAGACCGAGAGAGAGACCACAGACAGACAGCCAAAGACTGAGAGAGACCACAGACAGACGGTCAGAGACAGAGAGAGTCCACAGACAGACGGCCAGAGAGAGACCACAGACAGACGGTCAGAGACCGAGAGAGACCACAGACAGACGGTCAGAGACCGAGAGAGAGACCACAGACAGACGGTCAGAGACCGAGAGACCACAGACAGACGGCCAGAGACCGAGAGACCACAGACAGACGGCCAGAGACCGAGAGAGAGACCACAGACAGACGGTCAGAGACCGAGAGAGACCACAGACAGACGGTCAGAGACCGAGAGAGACCACAGACAGACGGTCAGAGAAAGAGAGACCACAGACAGACGGTCAGAGAAAGAGAGACCACAGACAGACGGTCAGAGACCGAGAGAGACCACAGACAGACGGCCAGAGACTGAGAGAGACCACAGACAGACGGTCAGAGACCGAGAGACCACAGACAGACGGCCAGAGACCGAGAGACCACAGACAGACGGTCAGAGAAAGAGAGACCACAGACAGACGGCCAGAGACCGAGAGAGACCACAGACAGACGGCCAGAGACCGAGAGAGACCACAGACAGACGGTCAGAGACCGAGAGAGACCACAGACAGACGGTCAGAGGCCGAGAGAGACCACAGACAGACGGTCAGAGACCGAGAGAGACCACAGACAGACGGTCAGAGACTGAGAGAGAGACCACAGACAGACGGTCAGAGACCGAGAGAGACCACAGACAGACGGTCAGAGACCGAGAGAGACCACAGACAGACGGTCAGAGACTGAGAGAGAGACCACAGACAGACGGTCAGAGACCGAGAGAGACCACAGACAGACGGTCAGAGACTGAGAGAGAGACCACAGACAGACGGTCAGAGACTGAGAGAGAGACCACAGACAGACGGTCAGAGAAAGAGAGACCACAGACAGACGGCCAGAGACCGAGAGAGACCACAGACAGACGGTCAGAGACCGAGAGAGACCACAGACAGACGGTCAGAGAAAGAGAGACCACAGACAGACGGTCAGAGACCGAGAGAGACCACAGACAGACGGTCAGAGACCGAGAGAGACCACAGACAGACGGCCAGAGACTGAGAGAGACCACAGACAGACGGTCAAAGAAAGAGAGACCACAGACAGACGGTCAGAGACCGAGAGAGAGACCACAGACAGACGGTCAGAGACCGAGACAGACCACAGACAGACGGTCAGAGACCGAGAGAGACCACAGACAGACGGTCAGAGAAAGAGAGACCACAGACAGACGGTCAGAGACCGAGAGAGACCACAGACAGACGGCCAGAGACTGAGAGAGACCACAGACAGACGGTCAGAGACCGAGAGAGACCACAGACAGACGGTCAGAGACCGAGAGACCACAGACAGACGGCCAGAGACCGAGAGACCACAGACAGACGGTCAGAGAAAGAGAGACCACAGACAGACGGCCAGAGACCGAGAGAGACCACAGACAGATGGCCAGAGACCGAGAGAGACCACAGACAGACGGTCAGAGACCGAGAGAGACCACAGACAGACGGTCAGAGGCCGAGAGAGACCACAGACAGACGGTCAGAGACCGAGAGAGACCACAGACAGACGGTCAGAGACTGAGAGAGAGACCACAGACAGACGGTCAGAGACCGAGAGAGACCACAGACAGACGGTCAGAGACCGAGAGAGACCACAGACAGACGGTCAGAGACTGAGAGAGAGACCACAGACAGACGGTCAGAGACCGAGAGAGACCACAGACAGACGGTCAGAGACCGAGAGACCACAGACAGACGGTCAGAGACCGAGAGACCACAGACAGACGGCCAGAGACCGAGAGACCACAGACAGACGGCCAGAGACCGAGAGAGACCACAGACAGACGGTCAGAGACCGAGACCACAGACAGACGGTCAGAGACCGAGAGACCACAGACAGATGGCCAGAGACCGAGAGACCACAGACAGACGGCCAGAGACCGAGAGAGACCACAGACAGACGGCCAGAGACTGAGAGAGACCACAGACAGACGGCCAGAGACCGAGAGAGACCACAGACAGATGGTCAGAGACCGAGAGAGACCACAGACAGACGGCCAGAGACCGAGAGAGACCACAGACAGACGGCCAGAGACCGAGAGACCACAGACAGACGGTCAGAGACCGAGAGAGACCACAGACAGACGGTCAGAGAAAGAGAGACCACAGACAGACGGTCAGAGACCGAGAGAGACCACAGACAGACGGTCAGAGACCGAGAGAGACCACAGACAGACGGCCAGAGACTGAGAGAGACCACAGACAGACGGTCAAAGAAAGAGAGACCACAGACAGACGGTCAGAGACCGAGAGAGAGACCACAGACAGACGGCCAGAGACTGAGAGAGACCACAGACAGACGGCCAGAGACCGAGAGAGACCACAGACAGACGGTCAGAGACCGAGAGAGACCACAGACAGACGGTCAGAGAAAGAGACCACAGACAGACGGTCAGAGACCGAGAGAGACCACAGACAGACGGTCAGAGACCGAG
Source organism: Carassius carassius (assembly GCF_963082965.1). NCBI lineage: Eukaryota > Metazoa > Chordata > Actinopteri > Cypriniformes > Cyprinidae > Carassius > Carassius carassius. Next base: position 491,939 of record NC_081777.1, read on the forward strand.
AGAGACCACAGACAGACGGCCAGAGACTGAGAGAGACCACAGACAGACGGTCAAAGAAAGAGAGACCACAGACAGACGGTCAGAGACCGAGAGAGAGACCACAGACAGACGGTCAGAGACCGAGAGAGACCACAGACAGACGGTCAGAGACCGAGAGAGACCACAGACAGACGGCCAGAGACTGAGAGAGACCACAGACAGACGGTCAAAGAAACAGAGACCACAGACAGACGGTCAGAGACCGAGAGAGAGACCACAGACAGACGGTCAGAGACCGAGAGAGACCACAGACAGACGGTCAGAGACCGAGAGAGACCACAGACAGACGGTCAGAGAAAGAGAGACCACAGACAGACGGTCAGAGAAAGAGAGACCACAGACAGACGGTCAGAGACCGAGAGAGACCACAGACAGACGGCCAGAGACTGAGAGAGACCACAGACAGACGGTCAGAGACCGAGAGACCACAGACAGACGGCCAGAGACCGAGAGACCACAGACAGACGGTCAGAGAAAGAGAGACCACAGACAGACGGCCAGAGACCGAGAGAGACCACAGACAGACGGCCAGAGACCGAGAGAGACCACAGACAGACGGCCAGAGACCGAGAGAGACCACAGACAGACGGTCAGAGACCGAGAGAGACCACAGACAGACGGTCAGAGACTGAGAGAGAGACCACAGACAGACGGTCAGAGACTGAGAGAGAGACCACAGACAGACGGTCAGAGACTGAGAGAGAGACCACAGACAGACGGTCAGAGGCCGAGAGAGACCACAGACAGACGGTCAGAGAAAGAGAGACCACAGACAGACGGCCAGAGACCGAGAGAGACCACAGACAGACGGCCAGAGACCGAGAGACCACAGACAGACGGTCAGAGACCGAGAGAGACCACAGACAGACGGTCAGAGAAAGAGAGACCACAGACAGACGGTCAGAGACCGAGAGAGACCACAGACAGACGGTCAGAGACCGAGAGAGACCACAGACAGACGGCCAGAGACTGAGAGAGACCACAGACAGACGGTCAAAGAAAGAGAGACCACAGACAGACGGTCAGAGACCGAGAGAGAGACCACAGACAGACGGTCAGAGACCGAGAGAGACCACAGACAGACGGTCAGAGACCGAGAGAGACCACAGACAGACGGTCAGAGAAAGAGAGACCACAGACAGACGGTCAGAGACCGAGAGAGACCACAGACAGACGGCCAGAGACTGAGAGAGACCACAGACAGACGGTCAGAGACCGAGAGACCACAGACAGACGGCCAGAGACCGAGAGACCACAGACAGACGGTCAGAGAAAGAGAGACCACAGACAGACGGCCAGAGACCGAGAGAGACCACAGACAGACGGCCAGAGACCGAGAGAGACCACAGACAGACGGTCAGAGACCGAGAGAGACCACAGACAGACGGTCAGAGGCCGAGAGAGACCACAGACAGATGGTCAGAGACCGAGAGAGACCACAGACAGACGGTCAGAGACTGAGAGAGAGACCACAGACAGACGGTCAGAGACCGAGAGAGACCACAGACAGACGGTCAGAGACCGAGAGAGAGACCACAGACAGACGGTCAGAGACCGAGAGAGACCACAGACAGACGGTCAGAGACTGAGAGAGAGACCACAGACAGACGGTCAGAGAAAGAGAGACCACAGACAGACGGTCAGAGGCCGAGAGAGACCACAGACAGACGGTCAGAGAAAGAGAGACCACAGACAGACGGTCAGAGGCAGAGAGAGACCACAGACAGACGGTCAGAGACAGAGAGACCACAGACAGACGGTCAGAGAAAGAGAGACCACAGACAGACGGTCAGAGGCCGAGAGAGACCACAGACAGACGGTCAGAGAAAGAGAGACCACAGACAGACGGTCAGAGACTGAGAGAGAGACCACAGACAGACGGTCAGAGACCGAGAGAGACCACAGACAGACGGTCAGAGACTGAGAGAGAGACCACAGACAGACGGTCAGAGACCGAGAGAGACCACAGACAGACGGCCAGAGACCGAGAGAGAGACCACAGACAGACGGTCAGAGACCGAGAGAGACCACAGACAGACGGTCAGAGACTGAGAGAGAGACCACAGACAGATGGCCAGAGACCGAGAGAGACCACAGACAGACGGTCAGAGAAAGAGAGACCACAGACAGATGGTCAGAGACTGCTTCAGTGCGCTCCTGTGCAGACGAAGGCTCTGTCGTACCTCTCGTAAGTCTCTCTGCAGACGGCTGTTGATGTCCTCAGACTTGATGAGGTCTTTCCGGGCCGTGTCCAGATCCTCCTCCAGCTCAGAGACGCGGCTGCACAGAGACGCCACACGCTCCTTCATGTGCAGGAGCTCCTTACTCTGTCTGTCCAGAGCCTCCTGCAGATCCACGTCCTTCCCACAATCCTCCTCTGCACCCAGAGACACGTCTGACAAGCGCTGCTGGAAACACACCACACTTTACTGTGGAATATGAAGACCTCAAGAAACTACCAGGATGTTCATCAGAAACACTTTCATTGAATTCAGGGTTTCTGCAGGATTTTCAGGCTTAAATTTAAGACTTTTTAAGACCTGCACAGATAAAACTAATAGCATGAGTGCAGTAGAGCAATGTCTACAGTAACATACTAAACTGTAAAAAGCATGATTTACAGTTCAGATACAAGTTTTCACAAAAACAAAGTTTAACTTTGTTTTTAACAGTTAACTTAAAAAAAAAAAGTTGGAAACCCATTGCCTTTAAATTAAATTAATAAACCATGCATAATGAAAAAAAAAAGTGAACTTGATAATTCTGAGTTACACTGGCATATATCTCAAATTTGAAAATGTGTTGTGTTCTTATTATTTTAAGTTGGGCTAACTTTTAAAAGTGTACACTCAATGGCCAAGTGATGCTTATGATCATGATATTGGTCCGGATTCTGTGTAATGAACAATTGTTTGTGACTGTCTATTTTGAGTTGGAAAATACATTTAGTTTCTACTTTAAGTGAACCTTAGCTCCCAGGTCATCTACAAGATGGATTAAAATGCAGATAAAGTCAAGAAAAGAGGAGACAAACACATGAGAGTATGGTTAACATTTTAAAATGAAAATAAATGTGTTTATTCTGTGGCACTTAAAAAAATAATTTGACGACTAAGGTTTTTTCTTATAGAAGCCAATGGCTCTTTGTCTGGAGCCCTGAAATAGTTAAACAGCTCCATGTATGATCATGTTTATATGTGAACAGAAGCCAGTTAATCAGCTCATCATATCGATTACTCTTGTGGTGTGGGGTTTACCTTGCCATTAGTGTTTAGTGCTGCATCAGAGCTGTGATTCACTTCTGCTGATCCATCAATCATCACCTTCTTCTGATTGTTTTGCTCCTTGAGAAACACCAGCTAAACAGCCCAGAAACAAGAGTTAACCCACAGTGACATTGTTCTTAGAGCTGAAACGATTAGAATGATAGCGATGAGAAAACAGCAGTTAAGAAAGCATCTGATAATACCGATGTGGATATGTTTGCATGAGAACTCAAGTCACGTCATGTGTATTTAAATAGCGCTTTATTCAAGAGATTTAGTTAAAGCAAGCAGCTTTAATACAGTATTAATAAAAATAAAATGTGTTCGGGATGCTTTCAGAAATACTACTTGATTTTCTGTTATAAATCTATCCAGTGTGGAGCTAGCTAATAATACAATCGTTTTATTAGTGAATGCAAAAATAAATAAAACTAACTTATTACCATTGAAGGTTTGCACAGATTAAAGCTTAATCTAGCTCAGCACAGTTTTGATTTTCATATAAGGTGTTTGAAGAGAGCTAATGTTTTGAATTAAATCATTTATACAAAAATAAATGTCTTATCACTTTTATTTTGTTTCACATCTATATGACTTACTAGACGTTATGACAGAATGAGTGCTTTCTTCATTGAGTTAGTTAAATGGTGATCGAGAACGTCTCTCGGTGTCATCTCATTTTGTGCCAAATATATTTATATTTAAAAAATAACTGTATAACAATTGTAATTGTAAAATATTAATATAATTGTTTGAAATTTTCAAAAGCTGACATGATTGCCTTATATTAGAATATAATATTAGTTTGAATGAGTAACCCAATATTTTCACCAATTTATAAAAGCTGAATAACACAACAAAGCCTACTGATTAATGTGAAATGATCGTTGATTAATGGGTGTGATGATGATTAGATCAGTTGATTCTCAAAAGAAGGTTCTGTTGCGGCTCTGATTGCTCTGAGGCTGTGTTCTGTGAGGAGCTCACCTCTTTATGAGCGGCGGTGAGCTGCTCCTCCAGCATACTGCATCTCTCCAGAGCCACACGCAGACGCTCTCTCACCTGATCACAACACACACAGCACACATGAAGCACACCTCACACACACACACACACACAAGCTTCCTGAGGACACTACCTTCTCATCCAGGGCTTTGTGGTGCTCGAAGAGAGATTTGAGTGCCTTGAGCACCTCCACCTCACTGGAGACGCCGGCGGGAGACTGAGCCTGACGCTTGACTACGGTCATCCTCAGAGAGCGCTCGTGACGAGACACCAGACACTCCAGATGCTCCAGCAACAACTGAGACAGGAGCCAACACAACACACAACACACATCACACTGGCCAACCCCTTCATCACATCAGCCTTGACATAAAGAACCACGGACCCTTTACACAAGACCGTCAGGATGTCGGTCAATGGTCATCGGCATCAGAAATCCTCCAAAGATTTTTTATATTTTCCTTTTAAAACATGTATGTACATTTATAACAATATACACTGTATTATCTGTGTCCCTGCAGCACAGAAGCAGTAGCAATAGACAACAATACATTGCATGGGTCACAATTATACAATTCTCTTTTATGACAAAAATCATTAGGATATTAAGTAAAGATCATGTTTCCATGGAGATATTTAGTTAATCTCCTACCGTAAATATATCAAAACTTAATTTTTTAATAGTAATATACATTGCTAAGAATTCACTTGGACAACTTTAAAGGCTGGGAATGCAAAAATATATATTTGTGGCAGTCTCCCATTCACTGCTATAGAAGTTTACTGATGCTAATTCACTGAGCTGCACTGACTTAACTGTGGAAGTGGTGATTCATAAAACTATACGCAATGAAGTTGATCTGCACACAAAAAAAATCAAGTTTGATTGTATAGATCGTATAAAAATATATAAAATAAGTAAAAGCAAACAAATGTGTGCATGGACTCACGCGTGTGTTGTTTCTCTCTGCTTTGAGCTCGGAGATCTCCTCCTCTCGCTCCAGCAGCTGCTCTCGACACAGATTCACCTCCTTCGTAAGAGCTGCAAATTCCTTCAGTGTGGGAAACACAAGAAAACAGGGTTCTGTGACACAAACAGCACTCACACTGTGAGAAAACTAGGTAATTAAAGGAACAAAAGGCTGTTTAAATTGCTTTAGGTCTATATTCAAGTTTTTCAGCCTGGTTCTCATGAGAGCACACAGAGATTTGGTTTGGTCCTCACACTGCACATAGTGTGACCCATTAAATATAACTACACAAAAAATAATAATAATAGTAATAATAATATTATTGCACTTTATTTAAAAAAATAAAAATAAAATAAGCAAAATAATAAAGTGTGTTATATTTTATTTTAAAATACAAAGGGAGTATAAAAAAATACAATTATTTTATATTAAAAATAAAACTAATATTTGCTCTCTTAAGCATGAATTTTCATCATTTTCAAACTTAAAATCAGCAATCTTTTAATTTATTTAATTGTGATTAGGCAAAAGCTGCATATCTTTCAGTGGAGCAGGGTTCAGTAGTAAATCTCTCCAAATACTCCCACAGAAGAAAGGAAACGCACATCGTTCCAAGAAACAGACTGAACTGCTTTCATTGATTCAGCGCGTCTAATAAACACAACGCTATAACAATATATGGTTTATCGGAGTTCGTATCATTATAATTTTCATTACAATCATTTATATTCATAAGGGAGTTTGGAATAAAAACATGTTATTAAATGTATTTTGTGGGACAAGAGGTTCATAAATGCTTCTCATGTTTGGAAAGATGCTTGACGCCTCGATGGTTTCAGATGGAGCAGCATTTACTACACAGAGCAGTACTTCATTGAGAAGCTACACAAACTGCTTTCATAATCTCAGACCGATTTCATCAATTTCATAATTGCGCTATTAAATGGTTCTGCGATGATGAATGTGGTTTTTGGCAGCTTGTCAGTGACCTCCAGCGGTTACCTGCGGCAGGGCACTGTTGAGCTGTCTCTGCAGCGAGTCTCTCTCGTGGCTGATCTCGTGCAGTTTGCTCTGCGTCACACACAGGTTCTCCTGCGTCTCCCGGAGCGTGTCCAGCAGTCGGTCTCTCTCCTCCAGCATAGACACCATCAGAGACTCAAAGTGGCCCTCAGAGTCCGTCTGCACGGGAGAGCCGGGGCCCAGAGCGCCTCCGTTACTGCTGACCTCCGCCTCGCTGATGGTGGGCATCACCTCGCACATCATCTACACACACACACACACACACAGGGTTACCACACTGACACAGACCAGGCGTCTTTACATGTTACACAGTCTCTCTAAAGACTGTTCCTAAATAAACAGAGTCATTTCAGAACGAGTAACAGATGTTGCATCATTACGGAGTAGTTACTGGAAAAAGAGAGACAGAGAGAGTGAGCGAGCGAGAAAGAAAGTGTTGTCTGTGTAATATTAATATTCTTTTATTTTACTACCCACTATGTTTTTAGTATGGTTTGTTTGCTGTAGTGGCTATTATAGGGTGAACATGCAGGTAAATTTTACAGGACCCATCCTTGCCAGGGATTCTAATCCTTAATACCCAGGTTTTGGCTGTTTGCACTGTACAGATCGATTGCTGTATGACAGAGAGCAGAGCAGACGGCTCCTTATGCTTTGATCAGTGCGCAGCTTCAAGTCGAATGAACGAACAAACAAGTGCATCGTGAATTTGCATCATTTTGATCGTTCTCTGTAGATCACCTTCTCATGCACTACGATTGGTCGATTATATACAATACCTGCATGTTATTGGTAAAACTACTTTGGATGGTTGAGGCAATATAAAAAATCCTGACCAGGACGTGTCCCGTATAAATGGCACATATGGCCACCCTATGCTGTTAGGATGAATTGGATAACTCTGAAATAATTTGGCTAATTGATGTAATTAATCTGGCCAGGCATTCAATAAAGTAGTAAAATAATGACATTTAAGGAACAGCCTAAGGTTGTACTGAAAGACAATAGTATCATGCATTGAGGATAGTCAGAGATATCACCTGTGGCTGATGCCCTATGACAATAGCAAGACAACTATTATCAGGCTGATAATAATACATTCTATTTGGGCTCATTTCTTACATAATATTTATTGCATGTTATAATAACCAAGTGCATATAATAAGTATAAGAAATTCATCATATATAGTGTACATTACAATTATTATAACAGGAGAGTTTTTAAAGTGTATAAACTTGCGCTAGACTGAGATTGTGATTATGTTCTTTGGTAATGTAATGTAACAGTAACAGACAGAATATCAGACCAGTAACGGACAGAAGATCAGACCAGTAACAGACAGAATATCAGACCAGTAACGGACAGAAGATCAGACCAGTAACGGACAAAAGATCAGACCAGTAACAGACAGAAGATCAGACCAGTAACAGACAGAAGATCAGACCAGTAACGGACAGAAGATCAGACCAGTAACAGACAGAAGATCAGACCAGTAACAGACAGAAGATCAGACCAGTAACAGACAGAAGATCAGACCAGTAACGGACAGAAGATCAGACCAGTAACGGACAGAAGATCAGACCAGTAACGGACAGAAGAGGACAGAAGATCAGACCAGTAAAAGACAGAAGATCAGACCAGTAACAGACAGAAGATCAGACCAGTAACGGACAGAAGATCAGACCAGTAACGGACAGAAGATCAGACCAGTAACGGACAGAAGATCAGACCAGTAACGGACAGAAGAGGACAGAAGATCAGACCAGTAACAGACAGAAGATCAGACCAGTAACGGACAGAAGATCAGACCAGTAACGGACAGAAGATCAGACCAGTAACGGACAGAAGATCAGACCAGTAACGGACAGAAGATCAGACCAGTAACGGACAGAAGAGGACAGAAGATCAGACCAGTAACAGACGGAAGATCAGAACAGTAACAGACGGAAGATCAGACCAGTAACAGACGGAAGATCAGACCAGTAACAGACGGAAGATCAGACCAGTAACAGACGGAAGATCAGACCAGTAACAGACAGAAGATCAGACCAGTAACAGACAGAAGATCAGACCAGTAACAGACATAAGATCAGACCAGTAACAGACAGAAGATCAGACCAGTAACAGAGGGAAGATCAGAAGATCAGACCAGTAACAGAGGGAAGATCAGACCAGTAACAGACGGAAGATCAGACCAGTAACAGACATAAGATCAGACCAGTAACAGACATAAGATCAGACCAGTAACAGACAGAAGATCAGACCAGTAACAGACAGAAGATCAGACCAGTAACAGACAGAAGATCAGATCAGTAACAGACATAAGATCAGACCAGTAACAGACAGAAGATCAGACCAGTAACAGATAGATCAGATCAGTAACAGACATAAGATCAGATCAGTAACAGACATAAGATCAGACCAGTAACAGACATAAGATCAGACCAGTAACAGACAGAAGATCAGACCAGTAACAGACAGAAGATCAGACCAGTAACAGACATAAGATCAGACCAGTAACAGACATAAGATCAGACCAGTAACAGACATAAGATCAGACCAGTAACAGACATAAGATCAGACCAGTAACAGACAGAAGATCAGACCAGTAACAGACATAAGATCAGACCAGTAACAGACATAAGATCAGACCAGTAACAGACAGAAGATCAGACCAGTAACAGACAGAAGATCAGACACGTAATGGACAGAAGATCAGACACGTAACAGACAGAAAATCAGACCAGTAACGGACAGAAGATCAGACACATAACGGACAGAAGACCAGTAACAGACAGAAAATCAGACCAGTAACGGACAGAAGATCAGACCAGTAACGGACAGAAGATCAGACCAGTAACAGACAGAAGATCAGACACGTAACAGACAGAAGATCAGACACGTAACAGACAGAAGATCAGACACGTAACAGACAGAAGATCAGACCAGTAACAGACAGAAGATCAGACCAGTAACGGACAGAAGATCAGACCAGTAACAGACAGAAGATCAGACCAGTAACAGACAGAAGATCAGACCAGTAACAGACAGAAGATCAGACCAGTAACGGACAGAAGATCAGACCAGTAACGGACAGAAGATCAGACCAGTAACGGGAAAGAAGATCAGACCAGTAACGGACAGAAGATCAGACCAGTAACGGACAGAAGATCAGACCAGTAACGGACAGAAGATCAGACTCGTAACAGACAGAAGATCAGACCAGTAACGGACAGAAGATCAGACACGTAACGGACAGAAGATCAGACACGTAACGGACAGAAGATCAGACCAGTAACGGACAGAAGATCAGACCAGTAACAGACACGTAACGGACAGAAGATCAGACACATAACGGACAGAAGACCAGTAACGGACAGAAAATCAGACCAGTAACGGACAGAAGATCAGACACGTAACACACAGAAGATCAGACACGTAACGGACAGAAGATCAGACACGTAACGGACAGAAGACCAGTAACAGACAGAAGACCAGTAACAGACAGAAGATCAGGCACGTAACGGACAGAAGATCAGACACGTAACGGACAGAAGATCAGACACGTAACAGACAGAAGATCAGACACGTAACGGACAGAAGACCAGTAACAGACAGAAGATCAGACACGTAACGGACAGAAGATCAGACACGTAACGGACAGAAGATCAGACACGTAACGGACAGAAGATCAGACACGTAACAGACAGAAGATCAGACCAGTAACGGACAGAAGATCAGACACGTAACAGACAGAAGATCAGACACGTAACGGACAGAAGACCAGTAACAGACAGAAAATCAGACCAGTAACGGACAGAAGATCAGACACGTAACACACAGAAGATCAGACACGTAACGGACAGAAGATCAGACACGTAACGGACAGAAGACCAGTAACAGACAGAAGATCAGACACGTAACGGACAGAAGATCAGACACGTAACGGACAGAAGATCAGACACGTAACGGACAGAAGATCAGACACGTAACGGACAGAAGATCAGACACGTAACAGACAGAAGATCAGACCAGTAACGGACAGAAGATCAGACACATAACGGACAGAAGACCAGTAACAGACAGAAAATCAGACCAGTAACGGACAGAAGATCAGACACGTAACACACAGAAGATCAGACACGTAACACACAGAAGATCAGACACGTAACACACAGAAGATCAGACCAGTAACAGACAGAAGATCAGACACGTAACAGACAGAAGATCAGACCAGTAACAGACAGAAGATCAGACACGTAACAGACAGAAGATCAGACTCGTAACAGACAGAAGATCAGACACGAAACAGACAGAAGATCAGACTCGTAACAGACAGAAGATCAGACCAGTAACGGACAGAAGATCAGACCAGTAACGGACAGAAGATCAGACCAGTAACGGACAGAAGATCAGACACGTAACGGACAGAAGATCAGACACGTAACGGACAGAAGATCAGACACGTAACGGACAGAAGATCAGACACGTAACGGACAGAAGATCAGACACGTAACGGACAGAAGACCAGTAACAGACAGAAGATCAGACCAGTAACAGACAGAAGATCAGACCAGTAACAGACAGAAGATCAGACACGTAACGGACAGAAGATCAGACACGTAACGGACACAAGATCAGACACGTAACACACAGAAGATCAGACCAGTAACAGACAGAAGATCAGACTCGTAACAGACAGAAGATCAGACTCGTAACAGACAGAAGATCAGACTCGTAACAGACAGAAGATCAGACCAGTAACGGACGGAAGATCAGACCAGTAACGGACAGAAGATCAGACACGTAACGGACAGAAGATCAGACACGTAACGGACAGAAGATCAGACACGTAACGGACAGAAGATCAGACACGTAACGGACAGAAGATCAGACACGTAACGGACAGAAGATCAGACACGTAACGGACAGAAGACCAGTAACAGACAGAAGATCAGACCAGTAACAGACAGAAGATCAGACACGTAACGGACAGAAGACCAGTAACAGACAGAAGATCAGATCAGTAACAGACAGAAGATCAGTAACAGACAGAAGATCAGATCAGTAACAGACAGAAGATCAGACCAGTAACGGACTGAACATCAGTAACAGACAGAAGATCAGATCAGTAACAGACAGAAGATCAGACCAGTAACAGACAGAAGATCAGACCAGTAACAGACAGAAGATCAGACCAGTAACGGACTGAACATCAGTAACAGACAGAAGATCAGATCAGTAACAGACAGAAGATCAGACCAGTAACAGACAGAAGATCAGACCAGTAACAGACAGAAGATCAGACCAGTAACGGACTGAACATCAGTAACAGACAGAAGATCAGACCAGTAACAGACAGAAGATCAGATCAGTAACAGACAGAAGATCAGTAACAGACAGAAGATCAGACCAGTAACGGACAGAAGATCAGACCAGTAACGGACTGAACATCAGTAACAGACAGAAGATCAGATCAGTAACAGACAGAAGATCAGACCAGTAACAGACAGAAGATCAGACCAGTAACAGACAGAAGATCAGACCAGTAACGGACTGAACATCAGTAACAGACAGAAGATCAGATCAGTAACAGACAGAAGATCAGACCAGTAACAGACAGAAGATCAGACCAGTAACAGACAGAAGATCAGACCAGTAACGGACTGAACATCAGTAACAGACAGAAGATCAGATCAGTAACAGACAGAAGATCAGACCAGTAACAGACAGAAGATCAGACCAGTAACAGACAGAAGATCAGACCAGTAACGGACTGAACATCAGTAACAGACAGAAGATCAGATCAGTAACAGACAGAAGATCAGACCAGTAACAGACAGAAGATCAGACCAGTAACAGACAGAAGATCAGACCAGTAACGGACTGAACATCAGTAACAGACAGAAGATCAGATCAGTAACAGACAGAAGATCAGACCAGTAACGGACTGAACATCAGTAACAGACAGAAGATCAGATCAGTAACAGACAGAAGATCAGACCAGTAACGGACTGAACATCAGTAACAGACAGAAGATCAGATCAGTAACAGACAGAAGATCAGAGCAGTAACGGACTGAACATCAGTACAGGTGTGTATTTACCTTGATTCTGAGCTGGGTTTGTTTCTCCTCTTCTCAACTGTGTCCAGTTCAATCACAGCTAACACATTTAAAATATCAACTACGACAAAAAAATTTTCGTCAAGCCATTAAACTTTACGACATGAGTAAATAAAAATTATATCTGACTTAGAATAAGCTAAAAAATAAAGAAAACAGACAAGGCCTTTATAATGAGTGATAAACATCACTCATCACTAGAGATCTGAGTCTAAAGTGATGGAGAAGACATCACTGATCAATCAAAGACTTCCACCGGATTCTCATTTTCATTCATACACTCACAAATACATATAATTATAGAAATACCAATACACACATATCAATATTAATAAATAAACTCCAATAGCGGCCTGCGCTACTTAGCATTAGCTGCTAAAGTAAGAGGAGTCAAAATTATCCTCATACAAGCGCAGGAATCAATCAAATTTAGCCTTTAAAATAAACATTTAAAGCCTAAGTTTGATGACGTGTTGTACTATAAAAATATAAATTAACGAAACGGGTTTACAAGAGTGAATTATTCTGACGCGTCACCATCCGATCCATGAGGAAAAACACCGGGATAAAAGTACGAATCGACCACTTTAAAAACACGAAGCGTTCCTTAAACAACACTGTCCGCAAGAAAAGTCTACCGACAGACGGGCTGAGTTCGAAAATCAACAATTAATGCAGGAGAAAAAAAAAAAAGAAAGAAAGAAAAAAAAAAAAGAGTTAAAAAAATTTCCAGCGAGAGTTTGTCGCTGCTCCAGTTTCCTGCGCTCGCGAGAGGTTAGGACGCGCTGACGTCACGACTCGCGACGCCATACACAAATCCCCGGCTGGAAGATACAAAGATCCTGTGCTCTTTAATGATAAACCCTATGCTCACAGTGATGCACTCATTCTGTGTTATAAAATTTTCATCAATGTAATAGTTTTGGTTTATTTACTTTATGCAAACATTACATGCATAAATGTAGACGATTTTAAGGAATTTCTGTCTAAACTTCATGAACTATCTCTGGATTGTTGTTGAGCCTAGATTGTCTTGATTTTAATAATGAAAGTTATATTATTTACCTTTGTGCAGAATGTTTCATTTATAATCATTTATTTTATTATTATTATTTAATTAATAATCAAACTAATCAAAATAAATTGACACTAAACCAGAAATGTGTGTAACTAGTCATACCTAAGCTTATTTTTTACATTACATTTTCCAGACGAGTACAATGGATTCGAATAATGTTTAATAGAAAATAAAATCGAATAAAAATAGTGACCTCAGGCTGTTTCCACAGGGTTTGAGTTTGCAGTTTTACTGATTCAAACAGACAAACGCGGTGTTTAAAAGCCATTTGATTCTCTTTTGGTAAGAAAAGAAATACCACTTTAAGATAAAGACAGGATATAAAACCATGTAAAACGCCTCCTGCAGTTACTGTGCTTTTTTCATGAATTACAAATTTGACAAAATAATAGACTCAGACTAACCTCAACCATATGTTTAAAAACACGGCACTTCCCAGTAACTGAATAAAATATATAAAAAAAATACTACCAAATAGTGTAGAAGCTGCTACATGAAGGTGGTTCAGTGCCGGTGGGCGGGGCCTGTGTTTATGAAGGCGGGGTGTATATTGAGTGGGCGTGTCTTCACCGTGTGTCATGTCTGCTGTGTTTCTTTCTTCTGCTGCTGTTTTGTGATCGAGCGATCATCATCAGACTGCAGGTAAAACATAAACATGATGGACACGAGAATACACAGATAAATCACGCAATGCAGCTCATAATCCTGTGATTATATTGTCTCTCTCACGCTTTGTGAACTTGAGCTGTTGTTGTGTGTTAGCAATGCTAACTGTGCTTGTAAACTCATATCTGCGATTATTAGAGCGTTATTAAGCGTGCTGTATTTTTATAAACGGTTGATTAATAAGTTAGAAGTAATTGGATCAAACGAGTTCCTGAATAACAAGACGACACGTGTCAGTAAAGACCTCGTTTTATTATTATTATTAATATTATTGATTGCTATTCAGCTGTTGTAGTTTAAAGTGAATACGTGAGAAGTGATGTGAGCGGTTTGTGTAATTGTGTAATAAATGAGTCCTATCTGAGCAGAAGTGAGACTAAAGCCAGTGCATGATGCTTTCATTTCTGCTATATTAAAATCATCCTTCATCTAAACATGTTCAATCATACTCATACTTATGAATCAAACCCGTATGATTTACTCTATTTTGTAAAAGAAGAGATTCTGAAGAATGTTTTAGTGGACTTTCATTGTCTGGACAAATATAAATATATCTAGATATGTCAGTGATGTAGTGAACATGTGAAGCAGATGATTGATGTGTGATGATATTAATGCTGAAGTTATCATCATGAGATCATGACACGATGCTGTTTTTGATCGAGTTTCTTACAGAAATGCTGCTTGTACAATCACATCAACACTCCTCTTTTACTGTTTCTTTTATTCTGTCAAGTCAAGCTTATTTAGAAAATCTGGAGCTCCATACAACACATTATTTGTAAATGAATAATTCGTTGTATATTTTGATATTAAATTTATTAAAAGGAGTAGCCTTAGAATGTGACTTGTGTTTTAATGTCTTTATAATGGACTCGCCACAGACAAACAAAGAACAGTACTTTTTTGCATTTCTGTATTAATTTGATTTAATGTTAGTTTCTGAATCAAACAAAACATTTGTAGCATTTGACGTAGTTTAAATATAAAAGGTTGATTGTGTTGTGAATAAAGAAGCATGAATGATCAGGAAACACTAGTGTAGTGATGTGTAACTGCACGCTCTGCTGCTTTACATCACTCATCTAGAGATGTGTGTGTGTGTGTGTGTGTGTGTGTGTGTCTCTGTGTGTGTGTGTCTGTGTGTGTGTGTGTGTGTGTGTGTGTGTGTGTGTCTCTGTTTGTGTGTGTTTGTGTGTGTTTGTGTGTGTGTGTGTGTGTCTCTGTGTGTGTGTGTGTCTGTGTGTGTGTGTGTGTGTGTGTGTGTGTGTGTGTGTGTGTGTGTCTCTGTGTGTGTCTCTGTGTGTGTGTGTGTGTGTGTGTGTGTGTCTCTGTGTGTGTGTGTGTGTGTCTGTGTGTGTGTGTGAGAGAGAGAGAGAGAGAGAGAGAGAGCTGTGATTGGTCAGTTCCTCCTCTCTCTCTGGTGGTTGGTTGGTTGATGACGTCTCTGAGTGTTTGCTGAGGCTGTGTCTCGCTCCAGGTCGGGTTTCGGCGCTGGAGAGCTGCTCTCATGCAGCAGGAGGATCAGCATCTGGAGCGGTTGGTTGTATTGTGTGTGGATGCCCCCTGCGGTGTAGCCCCCCCCTCCCCTCTCTCTCTTGTCACAGCGCCTGGATCAGACATGTTCGGCAGCGAGTCCTCGTGTGAGTACCCATCCTCCTCATCCTGTGTGTGTGTGAAGGCCAGGCTCTGACAGAAACACAGCTGATCGTCTGCTCTTCTCTCTCTGTTAGCTTCGCTCGGCCAGTTTGAGGCCTGCTTCACTGCACTTCTTCTGAACGCTGTTATCATCACACTGTAGCAACACGTCACGAGCGCTCTTGTAGAGATGTGTGTGTGTGTGTGTGTGGCTGATGCTCTGTTTTAATATGATTCAGTTGTTTTTTGATTGGATTGATTCATTAGGAGAGAAGTAAATTAGGGTCAGACTTGTCTGAACTGTGGTCCTGATCTGAGAATCAGCACTAGTGATGAACGGAGCACTAGCCTCATAAACATCATCCAATGAAAGCATGGGTCTGTTTAAAAGAGCACTTTTGATTTATGTGACCCTCAAACTCAAACCAGTCGTAAGGGTCAGTATTTCCAAACTGAGATGTATACATCATCTGAATCTGAATAAATCATCTCTCCAGTGATGTGTGGTTTGTTCAGAGGACAATATTTGTCTGAGATACAACTATTTGTAAATCTGGAATCTGAGGGAGCAAAAAAATCTAAATATTCAGAAAATCATCTTTAAAGTTGTTCAGATGAAGTTCTTAGCAATGCATATTACCAATCAAAAATTAAGTTTTAATATATTTACGGTAGGAAATTAAATAAATGATCTTCATGGAACATGATCTTTACTTAATATCCTAATGTATTGTTGTCTATTTCTACAAAGATACATCTGTGACACTGATGACTGCTTCTGTGCTGCAGGACACTGATTGGCTTTGAACTTTATTTAACCAGAGTTAGTCAGAAGTCCCTTCTGCTCACCAGGGCTTCATTTATTTGATCAAAAATACAGTCAGAATTGTGAGATATTATTACAATTTCAAATAGCTGCTTTCAAGTTAAAGTGTAATGTATTTCTGTGATGCTCCGCTGTATTTTCAGCATCATTCCTCCAGTCTTCAGTGTCACTCGATCTTCAGAAATCATTCTTACTGACCGCATGTCATCCTGAAGTGAGGGGTGTCTGATGTCTGGAGCGGTCAGACTGTGGTCTTCATGAATGGTGTGTCTGTGCTGGAGTGGCTCTCCTCTGAATGAATGAGTGCAGCTGCGGTCAGACGGCCGCCGTGTGTTCGACGGAGAGAAACACATCCCATCATGCCTTTCCAAACCCAAGAGACTCTTTCATCTGCGGAACATCAGAGAAGATATTCTGAAGAATGACTCGACTGCTTTTGTCTGTACAGTGATGTCCATCAGCGTTCATTGTTAGGACACAAAAACTGCAGTTTTCCGTCTTCTTTTGAGTTTAACAGAAGAAAGAGTAAACGATGACAGAAGGATGGGATCTTCTTCAGATGTTTATTAACACATTAATGAAAAATAATCAATCCGTTTGATTAAACGTTGATATAGGTTTTGAAAAAAACCCTTTTGCTAGACATTAAATGCAGGATTGATGACTGCGTGCTCCTCATTCAAGTTCATATTTAGTACTTTTTTAAAATTTTTTATTATTATTTTCAAATGAGTGATTTTAACTTCTACTTTAAACGGGTAAGCCATCATTTGTTTCATGTAATGTTAGTTTAGTTCATGTTTAGTATGTAATGTATAGCACAAATGATTGCATATTGTTTGTAGGACAGCACTGGACAGGATGCACAATACATATGTATTTTATCTGATTAACTGATTAATGGTTAGGTGCTGTTCCCTGGTCTCACGGACTTCATGTCTTCTTTAGATTGGGACAGATTTCAGGATCACTGGTCTGCTGTGACAGGAAGTGTTTCGCTCGACAGATCAGCTGATATCCTCACGGGCCAACAGGCCTGCTATACGTGTTGTTTTCTGGCTAGTGCTGTTTAGTGGCATTAGTAAAACAGGAAGTGATGTGGTGAGCATTAGATGAGTGATGTGAAAGCTGATTCAGTGTTCCTGTCAGAGCTCATTTCTCATTGGTCCTGATGTCTGTCTGGTGTCTGTGGTCTGTGATGTCACTGTCTTCGGTCTGAACTCCCCTGTTTCGCTGTTTTCTCTGCAGTGAGCATGTTCCTCAACACTTTGACCCCTAAGTTTTACGTGGCGCTGACGGGCACCTCATCCCTCATCTCTGGACTCATACTGGTGAGATTGATTCACTCCCACGTGAAATAATACTACAGTACTTTATAGTAAATACTATAGTGAAGTTCTTGAATTAATGTGTTGTGGTAATCCCATAGTT
This sequence comes from Carassius carassius, assembly GCF_963082965.1. NCBI lineage: Eukaryota > Metazoa > Chordata > Actinopteri > Cypriniformes > Cyprinidae > Carassius > Carassius carassius. Next base: position 510,004 of record NC_081777.1, read on the forward strand.
ACTGTGGTAATAAAACAACCATGATAATATAAACAAATTACTTTACCCAATACTGAACTAGGTTTTCTACAACTATAGGGTATATTATACTACAATACAATACAGTTTACTGCGGTAAAAACTAAAGTATACTAATGTATTTAATAGGGCTGCGTTTTGACACTAATTTCCGGACTTGATTTGATTCACATTCACAAGCTTTAAACATTGAAGACCAGTATATTATATTGAATATGTTCTGTGGTGCATATATTTAGCAAAATGCCCCTCTCTACAGATGATGTTTCTATCTGATTAATGAGTTTATGTTTGTTTCTGCGGTGAATGTGTTATATTGAGGTCTTTGCACGGCTGAAACGCTGATCGAGGGATTACATGGGACAGGATATGGATTGTAAAGTTGTACTCTTTCTTTTAACTTACCTTTGGATGTTTAGTCATGTTTATTTTGTGCTATCACTAGTATTAAAGTGGAGGAGACGATCAGTTCACTGAGGCATTACAGCGATCTGTCACTTCACATTAAACCGCTCCAAAACTGCATTTATTGTTTGAATACTGCAATACATCAGACAGAATCTGTAATCTGAGACTTTGATTCATATTAAAAGTATGATGCTTATTGTGATTTATTGGATGGGAAGTGCCCTTTAATGTTCCGTCCATTAACTGAAAACAGGCTCGACTAATCCATTCTTGGGATTTAAGAATTGATATAGTTTCGTAAAAATGTGAATCGATAATATATAGAGATATCTATTTTTTATTTTTATTTTTTTGACCCATCAGTTCACTATAGTTATTACTACAGTATGCTGTAGCATTCAATAACAAATAGTATTATTTCATCTAGTTGAATCTTTTCCTTGTGTGTTAATAACCAAATAGATTCTGTCAATAAAAGGCGCTCTGTAGGTTATATTAGTTAGAAGTTAGAATCATTAAAGACATTGAATTAATTATTGAGAATGTATTATTATTGTTCAGACCCTTGATGATGATGATGATGAAGAGCGTGTGTCTCTGTGCTGCAGATCTTCGAGTGGTGGTACTTCAGGAAGTATGGGACGTCCTTCATCGAGCAGGTGTCTGTCAGTCATCTGCGTCCTCTGTTAGGTGGAGTAGACCCCAGCTCACCCAGCAGCTCCAGCAGCAGTGATGGAGACACCGACTCCAGCCGACAGACTGTGTCAGGTCAGGAACACACGACTGGACAATGCCAGCCTTACTGTCAGTAAAGGGCTCATGACATGGAGTATCTAGTATTTTACAAGGCATGGCAAGTTTATTTATATAGCACATTTCATACACAATGGTAAATTAAAGTAAAATATTCATAAAAAATGATCACAACAATAAAACAAGGAAAATACAGTGCAATCAGTTCGGACATTGCACAGTGCTCATTTAATAAATGCACAGCTAAACAGATGAGTTTTGAGTCTAGATTTAAATGTGACTAGTGTTTTAGCACATCTGATCTCTTCTGGAGGGGGGGGGGCATAGTAACTAAAGGAGGACTCCCCTTGTTTTGTGTGAACCCTTGGTATTTCTAACTGACTCGATCCTAATGATCTGAGTGCTCTGTTAGGTTTATATTCAGTGAGCATATCTGCTATATATTTCGGTCCTAGGTCATTTAGTGACTTATATACGAGTAAAAGTACTTTAAAATCAATCCTAAATGTAACTGGAAGCCAATGTAAGGAACTGAGGACTGGTGTGATATGCTCAGATCTTCTGGTTCTAGTGAATTTCAAGTTTTGTCTTCCGCCACATCCGCTCTGCTTTTCTGCATTGTCTTTTCATAGTCTGAACTGCTGTTGATCTTCTCCAAACTGATTTCTGTCTGTTTCTTTTCTTACTGACTATTATTGGAGCAATATCATCAATAACATTCTTAACTTTTGAGTTGAAGGAATCAAGGAGAGTATCAACAGAGTCTGCAGAAATGCTTGGTGTTAAAGATATAGCCTCCATAAATAGTACACTTGTGTTCTCGTTAATGCATCTCCTTCTGACAGAGACTGATCTAGATTGTTGTAGCAGACATCAAAATATCAAAGAAAATACAGAAGTGATCATATAGTGCTATGTCCTTAATAACAATGGATGAAATGTTTAGACCCCTACTGATGATTAAGTCTAGAGTGTGTCCACCTTTGTGTGTGGGTCCATGCACATGCTGAGTCAAGTCAAAAGTGTTTAGAACAGTTACCATTTATTTTGTAGTTTTGTTTTCTGCATTATCTATGTGAATATTAAAATCCCCTGCGATAGCAAAACAGTCAAACTCTGAGAAATCATTGATAACATTTCTGTGACCTCTTCAACAAAGGCTGGAGAGTATTTTGGAGGCCTGTAAATAATAATAAACAGAATGCGTGAAGCACCTTTCAGCACAATCCCTAGATATTCAAAAGACAAGTACTGACCAAATGAACCTTGCTTGCATTGATAGACATCTTTAAATAGAGCAGCTACACCTCCACCTCTC
>NC_081777.1:517500-572500 GCF_963082965.1 Carassius carassius
TGAAAGCATGAACTAGCTTTTCTGCATCAGAAACAGATAACATGTTTCGTAGCTTGGCAATGTTTCTAAGATGGAAGAATGCAGTTTTTGTAACATTGGAAATATGATTTTCAAAAGACAAGTTGCTGTCTAATATAACACCCAGATTTCTGACTGTAGAGGAAGTAACAGTACATCCGTCTAGCTGCAGATTGTAATCTACAAGATTCTGTGTAGTGTTTTTTGGTCCAATAATTAATATCTCTGTCTTATCCAAATTTAGTAGGAGAAAATTATTTGGCATCCAATCTTTTACATTTTTAACACACTCTGTTAGCTTAGATAATTTAGAAGTTTCATCTGGTCTCGTTGAGATATATAGCTGAGTATCATCAGCATAAATGTGGAAACTAATCCCGTATTTTCTAATAATATTACCAAGGGCAACATGTATATTGAAAATAGAAGATGACCTAGGACTGATCCTTGTGGCACTCCATATTTTACTGGTGATAAATGAGATGACTCCCCATTTAAATAAACAAAATGGTAGCGATCAGACAGGTAGGATCTAAACCATCTTAGAGCATGCCCTTGAATACCTGTATAGTTTTGTAATCGATCTATGAGGATATCATGATCTATGGTGTTGAACGCAGCACTAAGATCAAGTAAGACTAGCAATGAGATGCAGCCTTGATCTGACACAAGAAGCAGGTCATTTGTAATTTTAACAAGTGCAGTTTCTGTGCTATGGTGGGGCCTGAAACCTGACTGAAATTCTTCATACAGCTGAGTAAAGACTCCGCTGTACGAATTGAGACTGGGAGGTCATTCCACCAGCAAAAATGCATGGCTGCTTTATTTTGGTGTTTATTTGTATACTTTGACCATCTCAGCATGCTTTAATTTTTTGTCTCTAGATTTTTGTGTCACTAAGGTTAAATGAAGTCTTCATTTGGTCTGTGCCATGGAAGTGATCTGTTAAATCTGCTAAACTTTAAAGTGAATGTAAAGATGCAAAACTATAATAACCTTGCTTCCTCTGTTACAAACAGTGTCAGCTGCTTTAAAATATGGGGAGAAAACATGAAGATATAAGATGTATGATGAAACATTTATCTCTATCATTTAATTTAACTTCTAAAATTGCTTTCCGTCTTCGAGGACTTCTGAGGAGTGTACAGCACTTGTGTTCCTATCATCAGACACTCTTGCTGTGATATACAGTTATCTCCTGTGTGAGTCCTGATGGGAAACCGTTTGTTCTCATCCACAGACATTAGTTTGCCAAAGTCTGCAACTATCTGCTACACAGCGGCACTGCTGAAGGCCAGAGCTGTGTCTGACAAGTGAGTCTCTATCAACACATTCACAATATTAATAAATAACTGTAAGTACATCAACTTATTCTACTAACCCTAACCTAAGAGTCTAATGGGAGTTAGTTGAGATGTAGTTACAAAGTCACTTATGGTGTTAGTAGAATGACTACAGTGGAGTATTAAAATAAAATGCTATGACAGCCACTGTCTAATTGAATATAGTTCAACAAAAAATAGAAATTTTTCGAAACTGCATTCTGTGCAGTTTATGTGTTTGCACTAAATTTATTTAAAAAATATTGTTGAGTTGAGTGTTAATGATCTGTTGTATAGGATTTGATGTTGATATCCCTTAATGCATAATTGAGGCACCGATGAGACTCTGTGGGATGATCCATTGAGTGATGGCACTGTCATCAAGTATACATCACTTAATGCATACTTGAGGCTCCGATGAGACTCCGTGGGATGGTCGATTGAGTGATGGCACCCTTTGGGTTGTCAAGTGGGCGCCCTCCTTCCTTGGTGTTTCGCTGATAGGCCCACGACACCTCCAGAGGGTTCAGCAGTGAATCCCAGCGTCCCAGGTTCACTCCCTAGGTGCCATCAACTCACTTGAAGACCCAGACGGAGCCTTTTTTATCTTCACCCATAGCCTTTCCTCACACTCCCATCTCCCTGAATAGCCTGGATGATTAGGTGGCTACGAACCCTCTGCAGCCTACTTCCACTGGGAGTAATTTCACATTCCAGCCTTGTTGTTGCGTATCTGTTGCAAGTTCCTCAACTTTTTCCGTTCATAGGCCTCCTCCACTGCACCCTCCCAGGGCAAGGTGAGCTCGATCATGTAGTCAAGCTGGAGCGAAGCTGACCACAGAACAAGGTCTGGTCACAGGTTGGTGGCTGCGAATTCAAGTCTGATCTTATGGTGGTGAGGTTGGCTTGACCCTCACCCTCCCAAACAAATGGTGTTGGCTGCCCCTGGGGTGACAGGGGAGGAAGGGCATTCACGCTTGTCCGTCGACTTTCCAACACTGCTGCAAGACACTTTAGCACCTGGTTGTGCCGCCAGGTGTAATGGCCTTGGGTGAGGCTGGTCTTGCATCCCACTAAGATGTATTTCAGTGTTGTTAGACTTGGGCATAAAGGGCACGTGGGGTCTTTGGCATGCCATTGTGTTAGGTTTGCGTGAGAAGGTAGGACATTGTAGGCAGCCCTGATGGTAAAGCTTGCCCTGAATGCCTCCAGGAAGCAGGGTTCTGTCAGTGTTCTCCAGGCCACTGGCTACCTCCTTCCTAAGCTTCTCTACTGGCTCTTTGTCTTTAACGGAGGCATCATACCACCAACCTAGGCTCTTCACTGGCTTCTCGGAGACAGTTGGGATGGGTTCCTCACCAATGTAAAAGCGGTGGTCTGACAGCTTCCCCTTGAAGATGGAGATGCTTCTGGACTTGCTCAGGCTGGATCTTCATGCGTGCCCGCTCAGTGTTTTCCTGGAGATTTCTTAATAGCCGTACAGTGCAAACCTTGGTCGTGGTGAGAGTTCTGAGGTCATCCATGTAGGCTCTGACCGGCGGCAGCCTCAGCCCAGGTCTTATTTGCTGTCCGCCAACTGTCCATCTAGAGGCCCGAATGATGACCTCCATGGCCAGGGTGAAGGCCAGTGGGGAGATGGTGCAGCCTGCCATGATTCCCACTTCCAGGTCTTTCCCAGCTGTTGTCACACAGAGTTGAAGGTTCTGGAAGTAGGCCTTGACAAGGGTTGTGAGAGCTACTGGGACTCTAAAGTAGTCAAAGGCTAACCACAGGAGGTTGTGATGGACTGAGCCAGAGGCATTCGCAAGATCCAGGAACACCACATGAAGATTTGTTCCTTCCTTTTTGGTGACCTGGATCTGATGCCAGATGACACTATCGTGTTCTACACAACCGGCCTAAAATGCCTTCTTTCTGGATTGACGTGTCAATCAAGTTGTTTCTTTGCAGGTATCCTGCAAGCCTGTGAGCGACTATGCTGAAAAAGATTTTTCTCTCTACGTTTAGAAGGCTGATCTGTCGGAACTGCCCGATCTCTGACGAGTCCTTTTCCTTGGGGATAAGGATCCCTCCGGCTCTCCGCCAGGATGTTGGTATCTCCTTCTTTTGCCACACAACTCTCATCAGTTTCCAGAGGAATAGCAGGACATCTGGAGCATTTTGTAGAGCCTGTATGGAACTCCATTGGGACCTGGAGATGCGGCCCTTGCTCTACACACGGTTTGTTCTACCTCACTCCACTTGGGTGGATTGATATCCAGCTCATGCTCTGGTGGGTTGACTGGTGGCATGTCAGGTTAGAGTATAACTTTTTCCTGGTGTTTTTCAGATGTTCTTCCAGGTCAGCGTTTGACACTGAGAGAATTCCACTCTTCTTCATTGTGAATAGACTCTTCACAATTTTGAAGGGATCTTTGTAGAAGCGTGATCTTGTTTGCTCCTTCCTTCTGCGCTTCCTCAGGAGGTTTTCAGCTCTCCTCAGTTTTGCAAGCCTGCCCTGAATTTCTTTCTGCAGCAGGTTTATACCCTCCTTCTCCTCTTCTGTGGCCTTCCTCCATTGCTTATTCAGCTGTCTCATCTCCTTGACTAGGCGATCTATCTCTGTCTGCCTTCTGGACTTAGTGGGGATTGAAGGAGTAGCTCATTTGCCTTCGACCACTCCAAATCGTTCCACTCTGTAGGCATAGATAAGATTGCCCATCCTAGCCAACTTTTTCATGGCTTTGCCTCTGATCCCTCCCAGCATGTTGCAGAGATCAGTGTTGGCCTTCTTCCACTTGACTAATGGCCTTCGCCCCTGGGTCTTCTTCTCTGCTGTTGGTTGTGACGGGTTGGGTTCAGGTTGCCCTCTTGTGCAATGTTGTTCCTTGTCTAGGGCAGGGGTGTCAATGTCCTGCAGACTGTGGTATGTGTCCTGCTGCTGACCTTCTGTCGACTGACTCTGCCTGCTTCTCAGAAAGTAGCTGTCGATCAGACTTCCCTGTTGACCCTTCTTTAGGCACCCTTTTTTGTCCTGGTGTATTTTCAGGCCTTGGGTGGAAGTAACTTTTGTCCAACCACAAATGCAGTTCTGGAGCTTATGTCCTGCTGTAGCTATCGGAGCCTCAGGTATGCTGATCATCAATCTCGTAATCTGTTCCATTCCGGTGTTCATTACTGGGTTATCCACCGATGAGCCATCTTCCGCCCCCGCTCTCGCTGGCTCAGGCTTAATTATTATATATAAAAATAAATAGTAATTAAATATAAGTTGGTAATTGTATTCTTATAGTAATGTAAAAGGGCTCCCTATAGTTAGAGCATAAATTGAGGTAGATTTTTTATCCCTAAGAAAATTTTAGGTATAATTGAATTTTATTTCAAGAACGAGCAATTTGTTCAGTAAATCATTGTTTATTAAAAAAAGCACACCGAACCGTAATGTTAGTGTACGGTTACAGCTCTAAACAGTGTCTGGTGTGGCTCGTCTGCAGGTTTTCTCCAGAGGCGGCGTCTCGCAGAGGTTTGAGCACAGCAGAAATGAACGCAGTAGAAGCCATACACAGAGCGGTGGAGTTCAACCCACACGTACCAAAAGTGAGCTTCATCATCATCTTCATCATCCTCGTCCTCCTCCTCAGCCGTAACCTGCCTCTCGTTCTCTCCACAGTACCTCTTGGAGATGAAGAGCTTGATTCTGCCTCCGGAGCACATCCTGAAGCGCGGAGACAGTGAAGCCATTGCCTACACCTTCTTCCACTTGCAGCATTGGAAGCGTGTGGAGGGCGCGCTCAACCTGCTGCACTGCACCTGGGAGGGAAGTGAGTGAGAGACCATCAGCTCTGAAAAACATCAGAGACGCCACACTTCTGTCTGATTTATTATTCTGCCATGCGAAGGCAATCCACAGCAATGCATGGTACTGTGTTATGATCAAATATGTCCCTGCAGCACAGAAGCAGTCATCTGTAGCACAGGTATATTTGGAGCAATAGACAACAATACATTGTATGGGTCAAAATTTAAAATTTCTCTTTTATGCCAAAAATCATTAAGATATTAAGTAAAGATCATGCTCCATGAAGATAGTTTGTACATTTCCTACCATTAATATAGCAGAACTTCATTTTTGATTAGTAATATGCATTAAGAACTTTATTTGGACAAATTTAAAGGTGATTTTCTCAATATTTAGATTTTTTTGCTCCCTCAGATTCCAGATTTAAAAAAAAAATATATATATATATATATATTTATATATATATATATATATATATATATATATATATATATATATATATATATATATATATATTTGCTGTATGGCATGCTGTGTATGTGAGTGTATGGTATGTATGTGTTACAAGTTGGGGTTTATTCATTTTGCAATGATATGGAAATCTGTAAGGTTTGTTGATAACAATTTGGTGTAGTCTAGTCACCTTTATGTCTGTAGCACTTTATATGCTACGGAAAGTTATTTTTCTTAGTGTAATTACTGTGCGTCGCCTTCATTATGGTATTCATTATTAATAAATGCCTTTATTTCTTATGACTTTTAAGAAGCAAACTTTTTTCAATATAAAAGTTTAAAGTGTTCTAGTGAATATCAGAAAAACTGCATTTTTCAGCTCATTCTTTGTGTTGAAAGCTGATTGTTGATGGCCTGATGCTTCAGCTTTCAGGATGATCCCGTATCCTCTGGAGAAAGGCCACCTCTTCTATCCGTATCCAGTCTGTACAGAGACAGCGGACAGAGAACTGCTACCAAGTAAGAGATTTTCCTGCATCTCTCCTGTAGATGAAGCTTGGGCTTGTTTCTGTCATCTGCAGCATCCAGATATTAGTATATTAGGCCTTTCAGTACAGTTTTACAAATGTTCACCAGCTGATTCTAGTGTCAAATCTTGTCTGATTGTGATCAAGTAAAGGTGAGAATAACGTCAGTAATATCTCCAGATGAACTCTTACTGGACTGAAGCAGCTCATCTTTACTTGATTCTCCATCAATCATGTTTTAGAGTCTCAAATCTGATCCTCAGGATCTTCTGAGGAGCATTTGTTTCCAGAAGCTTTACTTTCACTGTTCCTCAGCGGAGGAATGATCTTCACAAGCCTCCAGAACATCTCACATCTTCTGAGGAGCCTTGATTTCTTCAGCTCTCAGTCACTGTGTTATATGTGCGGATCATTTACATCTCATCTCACTGAGACACATTACTGGAGATATAGACTGACTGAATATTGAGAGGCTACTCTCTTGACTGTTGTTTGGTATATCAGGCCAGTGTTGGGTGTAACTTATTATTGAGTAATTACTTACTGTAGTTTAATAACTTTTCCCTTAAGAAAGTAGGGAATTAGTCTTATTTTTTCCCCGTAATTTAATTCGTATTAGAATGTAATACTGTGTGTATACTGAAGAACAGTTATGTACCATACAGTAGTTAGGAATATATTGATGCAATAGTAATGGTTAATTAATAATTAGTTCATTGTGGGAATTGGAATGTAATCTAAAGAGTGACCAGAATAATTTATGTAGTAACTAAAAGAGCCATTTCATATCTATCCTTGTATCATTAACTTGTCAATGCTGATATAAGATGTAGAATACTTTTTGGAGAGAGTGATTTGTACAGTAATCTAATCACACTTTTTTAGAGTAACTTACTGAACACTGTGTCAGGCATCACAGGGGTAAAAGAGTGCTTGTGTAATTCCTGACGCCAGTCTCCAAACCCATCTGCTGTTATTTTAATATCCAGCACAGCTGTCAAGCCCCAAAAATAAACATACACAACATGAAGCTGTGTGATCACTGAGGCGCTTCTCTTCTGGAGCAGCAGTAGTTAACTCTGACTGTGTGTGTGTGTGTGTGTGTGTGTGTGTGTGTGTGTGTGTGTAAGCAGTGTTCCACGAGGTGTCAGTGTATCCCAAGAAGGAGCTGCCGTTCTTCATCCTGTTCACGGCGGGTCTCTGCTCGTTCACAGCGATGCTGGCGCTCCTCACACATCAGTTCCCAGAGCTCATGGGAGTGTTTGCTAAAGCCGTGAGTATCACACAGACAAACACACCACCGTTGAAGACTTTTCATTTTCATCAGCATCTGTTGAGTCTCATCAGCTCTGATGAAGAATCATTTGAAAAACACTGACATGCAGGGATTGGCCAAACATCAGGTTTTTGAAAGATAACTCATCATGCTCATATTTGTGTTTGAAATGTAAATTCTTCACAAAGTTCTGAAAGATTCATCTTTAGAAAATATGACCAGGTTGTTCTCTAACATAGCGTTTTCATAGAGACTAGTGTCTCATTTCTGCTGAAACGTAATCAGCTGGTTGCACATCTTACCCCATTGCCTTATAGTTTGCTATACTGTGAAACTGTTTCTCAGAAAATAATTAGCTATAAAATGCACATGTAGCCAGATTAAAAATAATCAAAGGTAGTCCATCATACTTGAACAAATCGACTAAAGAGCTTTGAGTTCTCGACTGAATTCTCTGGACGTCTCCATATTAAACCAGTTCTTCTCTTCACTTTCACAGTTTGATCAGTGTTGTAGTCTTAACCTCTGAATGGATTTCTATTAGATCACTGCATGTTTCTGCTCGCTGAAGATTAGCTAGCAGTGTTGGGGAAAGCTGCGCATCACAATATTGTGTTACTCCCTAAAAAAGTTACTAATTGTGCTCTTAGTTACTTTTTATGGAAAGTAATGTGTTACATTACGTTTTCTCTTCTTGTTTGTTTAAAAAAAAGATAAAAAAAAAGTTATCTTGTGATTATATATGTTACTATTTTTGGCAAATGCTGCTGATCTGGTTTACATGAAGAATTGGATGCAAGAGAAGACAGTTTAACACTCTAAAGGAATAAAATAAATAAATAAAACACAAATGTTATTTTTGCTCATTAGTAAGGTTGAATTGGATCATCGAAGGTCAACAGCAAAGACACTGGTTAATAATATGTGATTAAATACATGATATTTGTGTTATTTAACGTATTTAATTATTTTTTATTGTTTTTGAGGAACACGGAGTGTGTTTTGTGCAGTGAGAGGAGTAAGCACATGTTCATATTTAGTCTAGAACTACAGTAAGATCATGTTCACACTCAACACTCTGATCTTACTCCTGATCACTGTCTCCATGGCAACACCAGAGCTGTCACTCAGCACATGGAAACAACGTTACTGGAGATATTTACTTGAAAAAGTAACTCAGATATTTACTTCTAAATGAAACCGTAATGTTACCTTACTAGTTACTTGGGTAAAGTAACTCATGTTAACTGTAATGTGTTACCCCCAACATGCTAATTTGTACCAAAAACGAATTTTTATATGAATCCTTTCATTATATTTTTGTCTATCTTGTCTGAGATGAGTATTCAGACTGCAGATATCTCACTTGTTTGTGTCTCGTCCATCAGTTCCTGAGCACCCTGTTCGCCCCGCTGAACTTCATCATGGAGAAGGTGGAGAGTATTCTTCCCTCGAGTCTTTGGCACCAGCTCACGCGGATCTGATCTCACGGACATGCATTATTATTGACTGAGGTGCCAAGTTCTTCAGAAGTGCCCAGAAGACAGAAACACAACCCACATCAAACGCTGAAGGAATTGATTTCCCTCTTAATCTCTTGTAAATCTTTCTGTTGAAAACTTTTAAACAACATGGGTATATAAAGAAAAAATAAATCGATTTCTGTACTACTGCAAAACAGACGTCTCCATTTTTGAAGTCCATACGAGACAATCATCTTCTCCGATGTGACTTTCTCTGTTATCAAATTGGAAAAATTGTCTGAAAGCAGCAGAATGTCATTATTTGACATACATGGGCATCATTTACACACATAAACATAGAAGTGGAGTCTTTGGCCTATAAAGGTTTTTTTTTTCTTATAATATGCTTTTCTATATGCTTATGCTGCTGATTCATGGAAAGACCACTAGTTCACTTGCTTTGGTCCAGACCAAATAATTTTTTTTTTTTTTTTTTTTTTTGGTGCGGTTCCCTTTCACACTGCCAAGTGAACCAGAAACGGTTAACAAAACCACATGTGTGCTTAAGGTCATCCATTCATTGGTTCATCCATTAAAGCATACCAGAGTTGGTTTGGAAGCGGGCCTAGACCACCTCTTCAGCTGGATCTCAGTCAGTACGGTTGTTTGGTCCACACCTGAGTGCGATAGCTGTATTTAAACCTGCCCAAAAGATCCGCACCAAAGGAGAAAATTAACTTGAGTTTGATTCAATCAAGCCAAACGAGATAGTTGCGAATACACCCTAAGAATCATTTAGTATTAATCTGTGAACCGATGAAAGTGTGACATACTGTACTGTAAAACCACACCACATTGCTTGGCCTGTCCTCTCTTTTATACATTGAGTTATCAGATTGGTTTGAATATAGGTTTAGATCCGGGGTTTCCAAACTGAAAGATTTTTTTTTTTTTTTGGTTTACTATTAAGAGATCAGGGGAAGTCTTGGCCTAATGGTTAGAGAGTCGGACTCGCACTCGAAGGGTTGTGAGTTCGAGTCTCGGGCCAGCAGGAATTGTGGGTGGTGGGGGGGTGCATGTACAGTTCTCTCTCCACCCTCAATACCACGACTTAGGTGCCCTTGAGCAAGGCACCGAACCCCCAACTGCTCCCCGGGCGCCGCAGCATAAATGATGAACACTGCTCCGGGTGTGTGCTCACAGTGTGTGTGTGTGTGTTCACTGCTCTGTGTGTGTGCACTTCGGATGTGTTAAATGCAGAGCACGAATTCTGAGTATGGGTCACCATACTTGGCTGAATGTCACGTCACTTTCATCATGAAATGTGTAATCTGAACACTGGATGTTGCTATCACACCCCAATCACAAAGCATCATGTGGCTTATCATTGTATGCTGTTCACATGGAAGCAACACTAGGCTATAAAAAAGATAACCTCATTTATAAACAGGGTTGCTAGGTCTGCATTAAAAAACCAGCCCAATCGCATTCAGGGGGCGTGGTGTTATCGCTATAACCTTTATTTATTTATTTTTTGTTATTATTATGTTTTGCAGTCTATGACTTCTTATGACTAAAATAAACCTGGGGCAACAGTATAAAAGTAGCATAATTTAGCCGGAAAATCCACACCAATTTTCAGATGTATAATTAATGCTCTTAGAAGAAGACATACAGAGACACCATGTCAGGGTCTAGCACTTTTTTTTTCTTTTACTGTAGGAAATGTAAGTTAACTTCATGTGAGAGGTGAGTCTTCTGCTTCTTGAGAGTTGTGATGGTCACAGCAGATTGATGTGGTTTGCAGCTGATTTCAACAGAAGAACAGAGAGAGTGACGGTGCTGGAAATCACATCTGTGTCTCCTGATACAGCAGTCATCATGGTTACAGGTGAGATTATAAAGTCTGAAGGAAGATTGTTATTGATAAAATGGTTCTAAACCAAACTCATTTTAGTGGATGTTTATCCAAAATATGCACAAAACAATGAATGGTGAGGGAATGACTGCCTGATTATTGATGCTTAGACATTAACTTAAACTGCTTTTTACTATAATTTATCTTTTAAACATGAAAGATGTCTTAAAATGTCTCAATGTTTTTATCTGTAGGTCAAAGGCCATGTCCCAAAAAACCTCAAACTGATTGCAACATCTTATTTCAGAAACTGCTCAATGGAATTTTAAGACTAATAAATATATATATATATATATATATATATATATGTTTTGTTGTTCTTGTTTTTTTTTTCAAAATAGGTAATTAATTTGACTTATAAAACCAACTTGACAAACAACCATGATAAAATTGTGAATCGTGATATTGCTGAATACAATTTTGATGATGTTTTCCATAATGCTGACCTATTACTTTAGTTATAACTGTTTGGCCTGTGCTACAAAAGTTTCAACCTCTGTAGCACCAACAAAAATTATTAAGGATTGTTTGGACCTTAGGGGGCAATGGTAGCCTGTTTGACTTTAGATTAGAAGTGTGTATGTTCAAATCACATTAGGGTTGAGAGATCTCATTTTGACATCAAAAGTGTGAAGTCTAATATGAAAAATGTTCCTTCCATTGTGGAATATAATCGATTTGGATCTTGTCCTATGAGTTTTTTTTAAATGGCAATAGGAAATTTAAAGGAAATGTTAAAATATTTGTGCTGAATTTAAAAATAAAGCTCCTTCAAGCCAGAATTGAACCAGCAACCTAAGGATACCCAACAACTCATCTACAGTCCTCTGCTCTACCAGCTGAGCTGTCGAAGGATGGGAAAAGCTTAAGGCATGAAAAGTTGCAAAGAAATTCAGAAACACTTACCGCTTGTTGTTGTTGGGGAAAATTATGTATTTTGTGAATGCATCAAGGGCCGTACAAACGAAGCACCAGCTTGTATTTTGAGACCTCGTAATGCAATGGTAGCACGTCTGACTCCAAAACAGAAGGTTGCGTTTTCAAATCAATTCGGGGTCAAGCAATCGCTTCTTTACATTAAAACTAAGAAGTCCAATGTGAAGTGTTTTTATTCAGCTTTATTTTAATAATTATCAAAGCTTGTAAAAAAAGAAACCTCTAATATGACAAACGCTCCTTCCACTGTGGAAAGTGATAGATTTCGATCTTGACCTATGGGCTTTTTTTAACTGGCAATCAGAAGAAAATGTCCAAAGAAAATGTGAAAATGTTTGTGTCAAACTTAAAAAACGAAAACCAAACAAGCAACCTAAGGACACCAAACAGTTCATCTACAGTCTTCCACTCTACCAACTGAGCTATTGATGGATGTGAAATAAAGGGTTAGTTCACCCATATATTAAAATTATGTCATTAATAACTCACCCTCATGTCATTCCAAACCAGTAAGACCTCTGTTCATCTTCGGAACACACTTTAAGATATTTTAGATTTAGTCCGAGAGCTTTCTGTCCCTCCATTGAAAGTGTGTGTAAGGCAGGGGCGTAGATTATGCGGGGGACGTGTCCACTCCACTTTTATCATCACGGAAATTTGTCCCCCGCACTTTTTCAGACAAGTGTGTTCGTATAGAAGTTTCAAGAGCTGGTGTGAATAAATATAGATTTAAACTCAAAGAGAAAGGATAGTCTGCGCATGACCTGATGTTTTTTTCTGACTGAGAAGGCAAAATTAACTTCACAGAATTTTTATGCAGTCTATGCACGGAGCGCCAAACTCTCCTGCAGTGTGTGATTCGTTCATACTCGAAGCCGGAGGGCGCTCTCGTGCAGAAAGTCCTACCAGGAAGCTCCTAATATGGACAACAGCGTCCAGCAGTCGCTGTATGAAAACAGTTGTTTTCGGTTTTGTTTTTTTAAAGTCCAAAAAAAATCTCCAGCAGGTGATAAATTAAGAATATGAACAATGCAGTGCTAAATGAGTTAGCATTTATTACAGTATAGAAACTATTCTGCCTTATTATGTGATAAAAAAGTGTTTGTAGTCTTACTAGTATATAAACAAATCGTTATTATTGTTATTGTTCAGCAGGTATAGATTTCTAAGCCAATTAAAAGATAGAAATTGGAGAAAAATTTAAGTTGCCTAAAGTATCCACTACCAGTCAACAGTTTTTGAACAGTAAGCTTGTTAATGTTTTTTTTAAAGAAGTCTCTTCTGTTCACCAAGCCTGCGTTTATTTGATACAAGGACTGCAAGTCAATGAAATTGTGAAAATTTTTTTACAAGCCTATTTAATATAGCTGTTTCCTATTTGAATATATTTCAAAATGTAATTTATTGAGATTTCAAAGCTGAATTATTTTGCATCATTACTCCACTCACACGATCCTTCAGAAATAATTCTGATATACTGATTTACTGCAAAAAAAAAATCCAATTATGATAATGTTGAAAACAGCTGAGTGGAATTTTTTCAGGTTTCTTTGATGAATAGAAAGTTCAGAAGAACAGCATTTATCTGAATTAGAAATCTCTTGTAAAATGATGTCTTTATCATCACTTTTGATCAACTTAAAGAATCCTTGCTAAATAAAAGTATTTATTTCTATATATTTTTAAAAATAATAATAATAATAACCCTCACTTCTGAAAAGATGGCTACGCCCCTGGTGTACGGTATATTGTCCATGTCCAGAAAGGTAAGAAAAACATCTTCAAAGTAGTCCATGTGACATCAGAGGGTCCGTTAGAATTTTTGGAAGCATCGAAAATACATTTTGGTCAAAAAATTGCAAAAACTATGACTTTATTCAGCATTGTCTTCTCTTCCGCGTCTGTTGTGAGCGCATTCACTGCAGTTTGTGATATCCGGTTCGCGAACGAATCACTCGATGTAACCGGATCTTCTTGAACCAGTTCACCAAATCGAACTAAATCGTTTGAAACGCTTCGCGTCTCCAATAAGCATTAATCTACAAATGACTTAAGCTGTTAACTTGTTTAATGTGGCTGACACTCCCTCTGAGTTCAAACAAACCAATATCCCGGAGTAATTCATGTACTCAAACAGTACACTGACTGAACTGCTGTGAAGAGAGAACTGAAGATGAACACCGAGCCAAGCCAGATAACGAACAAAAGATTGACTCCGTTATTATTTATTTTATCTCTTGAACCTCTTGCTCAAAAAGTACGTCAATCTACAAATATTTTACCCATCATAATAAACTCTACCATGCACCATATATCAATCTATGCAGATGATGTGCTTCTTTTTATTAATAAAATCTCGCAGTCGCTTCCCCATGTCATGAAACTATTTTCAGACTTTAGTATTATCTCAGGTTATAAAATAAACTGGCAAAAATCTGCTCTCCTTCCCCTAAGTAGCTCTGGCAATGATTAAACTCAAATTAGGATGCCAATTGTAAATCAATTAAAATATTTAGGAATTGCATTTTTCCAACTCTAGAATCTACAGTTAGTAAGAACTATATAAAGGTTTTGGGAAAAATCAAAAAAGATTTGGGGAATTGGATGTCAAGGCCTATATCTTTTGATGCTAGGATTTCTGTTATAAAAATGATTGTGTTACCGCAAGTAAATTTTGTTAGCTCTATGTTGCCTTTGAGTCCACAGATTGAGTACTGGGATAGTTTACATAGTTTAATCACTGGTTTTATCCGGAATAACAAAAGACCAAAGATTAAACTTACAACTCTTCAGAGAGAAAAATTAGCCGGAGGTTGGGGAGTCCCAAATTTCAAAGTCTATCATTGGTGTTTCGTATTGCGCACTATAAAATCTTTATAGTTTGTGGGCCCCACAAAATCTGTTTGTTGGCGCTCTCTGGAAGAGAAATTAGTTTATTCGTATAGATTACAAGATCTAATTTATGCAGAAGTTCCTTTAAAACAAGCCAAAATGCTTTCGGGCCTATTATTTTTAATCTTTTATTATTCTGGAAGTTTGCGACTTACAATACTGATTTAAAAAAAGTGGCATTATCATACTCCAATATTTCATAATCATAATTTATTGCTAGGTGGTCAGACAGTGGCCTACCCAATATGGATGAACAATGGGATTTATCTACTTGGACAGTTATTCAACACTAATGGTCTTCGTACATTTCAAGATTTGAAGGAAAGCTATAATTTACCTGGACCTTGGATTTGCAGCTTCGTTCTGCCTTAAAGGCATATGGAGTACCATGGTAATCTAAACTTCCAAAACATGATTTTACAAATCAACTGTACAACGTAAACACTAAGGGAATTGTTTCCACAATGTACTCTCAAATAATGCAAAGTTCTTATAAATCAATTACATTTCAAACAACTTGGCAAAATGATTATGGTTTAATTTCCCCTACAATAGCTTGGAAAACTATTTGGAATAATATTAACCAAGCTTAAAAAAATCCTAATCATCGATCCATTCACTTTAGATTTGTATATAGAACTTATTTAACACCCAGAATCAGACATCTGATTAAGTTAGAGTCATCTCCTCTCTGTCAACTGTGTTTACAGGGCAGTATAGCTATTTTTCTTCATATGTTTTGGGAATGCTCTGAAGTACAGTCCTTTTGGTTACAAGTTACTGAATCTTTATCGGAAATTATCAGTAAAGAGATTCCTTGTTGTCCCATATTATGCTTGTTAAATGATAATTCTCGGGTTCCGATGTCTGTGCATGAAAATAGAATTTGGCTTTCTGGCCTAACTGCTCCAAAGAAAATCCTGGTTATATGGTGGAAACCACCACATACTCATTGGTGGAATCATTGGTGGAATTTGCTGTTAGATATTCTTACTTTAGAGCTCTCTGTGGCACGGTCTTACGGTGCTAAGGAAAAGACCATAAGATCTTGGTCAGAAGCTCTTCAAGTTACTAAATCTCTTGCCGGGAGGGGGAGGGAAACATGGTAGTGGGGGTGGGTGGGTGGGGGGGGGTTCTGTCTGTATTGTTTATGTATGTGCGTGGGTGGGTGTGTGTACGTAGTTTTGGTTCGAGCGAGTGAGGGAATGTGGGGGTGTATAATGTATATTCTGTACATGTATATGCCCTGTTTATTCTATTTTCTGTTTGTTGTATGAAACTAAATAAAAAAAGTAAAAAAATTGTACACAAAAAAAATGTATGAAGTCAAGCGTGTTAATTCAGCTTTGTGCAATATCTGATTATCATACTGTATCAAAGCATATAAACAAGAATCTTTAACTCCTTTGCTGGAATGCCTTGGCGTAACTGTAGCGCCTCTGACTCCAGTTCCAACGGTAGCATTTTCAAATTATATAAGGTTCAGGTGGTTACTTCTTGATATCAAAAGTTTAAGTCTAACATCAAGTGATTTAATGCAGCTTTGTTTTCATAATGTGTCAAAGAATCCTCTGATATGACAAATGCTCCTTCCACTGTGTAAAGTGTTATATTTGTATCTTGATCTGTTGGCTTTTTTAAACGGGCAATACGAAATCTAGAGGAAATGTAAAAACATTTGTGCTGAGTTTAAAATCACACTCCTTCGAGCCGGAATCGAACCAGCGACCTAAGGATACCCAACAACTCGTCTAGAGTCCTCCACTCTACCAGCTGAGCTATCTAATGATGGGAAATGTGCAAGGCACCAAAACTGTCCAAGAAATTCAGAAATCCTTAACTTTTGAGGTTATTGGGAAAAATTAGGCTGCTTTTTGTGGTGAATGCATCAAGGGCCGTACAAAGGACAACAACTCATCTACAGTCATCTGATCTACCGGCTGAGTTATCAAAGGATGGGAACAGCTTAAGGCACCAAAAGTTGGCAAGAAATTCCGAGATCCTTACCTCTTGAGGTTATTGGGAAAAATTAGGCAGCTTTTTGTGGTGAATGCATCAAGGGCCGTCCAAAGTAAGCAACAACTTGACTTCGAAGACCTCGTGGCGCAATGGTAGCGCGTCTGACTCCAGATCAGAAGGTTGCATGTTCAAATCATGTAGGGGTCAAGCCATCTCTTCTTTCCATTAAAAGTATGAAGTCAAATGTTTTAATTCAGCTTTGTTTTCATAATTATTGAAGCGTGTAAAAAAGAAGCCTCTGATATGACAAATGCTCATTCCACTGTGTAAAGTGTTAAATTTGTATCTTGATCTATTGGCTTTTTTCAATGGGCAATACGAAATCTAAAGGAAATGTAAAAATATTTGTGCTGAGTTTAAAATCACATTCCTTCAAGCCGGAATCAAACCAGCAACCTAAGGATACCCAACAACTCGTCTACAGTTCTCCGCTCTACCAGCTGAGCTATCGAAAGAAATGGAACTGGCAATGCACCAAAACTTTCCAAGAAATTCAGAAAACCTTAACTTTTGAGGTTATTGGGAAAAATTAGGCTGCTTTTTGTGGTAAATGCATCAAGGGCCGTACAAAGGACAACAACTCATCTACAGTCATCTGATCTACCGGCTGAGTTATCAAAGGATGGGAACAGCTTAAGGCACCAAAAGTTGGCAAGAAACTCAGAAATCCTTACCTCTTGAGGTTATTGGGGAAAATTAGGCAGCTTTTTGTGGTGAATGCATCAAGGGCCGTGCAAAGTAAGCAACAACTCCACTTTGTAGACCTCGTGGTGCAACGGTAGCACGTCTGACTCCAGATCAGAAGGTTGCATGTTCAAATCACGTAGGGGTCAAGACATCTCTTCTTTCCATTAGAAGTATGAAGCCCAACGTCAAACATTTTAATTCAGCTATGTTTTCATAATTATTGAAGCGTGTAAAAAAGAAGCCTCTGAAATGACAAATGCTCCTTCCACTTTGTAACATGTTATATTTGAATCTTGATCTATTGACTTTTTTCAACGGGCAATACGAAATCTAAAGGAAATGTAAAAATATTTGTGCTGAGTTTAAAATCACACTCCTTCGAGCCGGAATCGAACCAGCGACCTAAGGATACCCAACAACTCATCTACAGTCCTCCGCTCTACCAGCTAAGCTATCAAAGGATGGGAAATGTGCAAGGCACCAAAACTTTCCAAGAAATTCAGAAATCCTCAACTTTTGAGGTTATTGGGAAAAATTAGGCTGCTTTTTGTGGTGAATGCTTCAAGGGCCGTACAAAGGACAACATATCATCTACAGTCATCTGATCTACCGGCTGAGTTATCAAAGGATTGGAATAGCTTAAGGCACCAAAATTTGGCAAGAAATTCAGAAATCCTTAGCTCTTGAGGTTATTGGAAATAATTAGGTTGCTTTTTGTGGTGAATACATGAAGGGCCGTGCAAAGTAAGCAACAACTTAGAAATCCAACAACTCATCTACAGTCATCTGATCTACCGGCTGAGTTATCAAAGGATTGGAATAGCTTAAGGCACCAAAAGTTGCCAAGAAATTCAGAAATCCTTACCTCTTGAGGTTATTGGGAACAATTAGGCTGCTTTTTGTGGTGAATGCATCAAGGGCCGTGCCAAGTAAGCAACAACTTGACTTCGAAGACCTCGTGGTGCAATGGTAGCGCGTCTTACTCAAGATCAGAAGGTTGCGTGTTCAAATCACGTCGGGGTCAAGCCATTTCTTTTTTCCATTAAAAGTATGTAGTCCGAAGTCAAATGTTTTAATTCCACTGTGGCTTTTTTCAACGGGCAATACGAAATCTAAAGGAAATGTAAAAATATTTGTGCTGAGTTTAAAATAACACTCCTTCGAGCCGGAATCAAACCAGCAACCTAAGGATACCCAACAACTCGTCCAAAGTCCTCCGCTATACCAGCTGAGCTATCGAAGGATAGGAAGAGTTTAAGGCACCAAAAGTTGCCAAGAAATTCAGAAATCCTTACCTCTTGAGGTTATTGGAAAAATTAGGCTGCTTTTTGTGGTGAATGCATCAAGGGCTGTAGAAAGGACAAAAAATCATCTACAGTCATCTGATCTACCAACTGAGTTATTAAAGGATGGGAAAAACTTAAGGCACCAAAAGTTGGCAAGAAATTCAGAAAAATCACACTCCTTCGAGCATGAATTGAACCAGCGACCTAAGGATACCCAACAACTCGTCTAGAGTCCTCCACTCTACCAGCTGAGCTATCTAATGATGGGAAATGTGCAAGGCACCAAAACTTTCCAAGAAATTCAGAAATCCTTAACTTTTGAGGTTACTGGGAAAAATTAGGCTGCTTTTTGTGGTGAATGCTTCAAGAGCCGTACAAAGGACAACAACTCATCTACAGTCATCTGATCTACCGGCTGAGTTATCAAAGGATGGGAAAAGCTTAAGGCAACAAAAGTTGGCAAGAAATTCAGAAATCCTTACCTCTTGAGGTTTTGGGGAAAATTAGGCAGCTTCATGTGGTGAATGAGTACAAAGGAAGCAACAACTTGACTTCGAAGACCTCCTGGTGCAACGGTAGTGCGTCTGACTCCAGATCAGAAGGTTGCGTGTTCAAATCACGTCGGGGTCAAGCCATCAACTCTTTTCATTAAAAGTATGAAGTCAAATGTTTTAATTCAGCTATGTTTTCATAATTATTGAAGAGTGTAAAAAAGAAGCCTCTGATATGACAAATGCTACTTCCACTGTGTAAAGTGTTATATTTGTATCTTGATCTATTGGCTTTTTTCAACGGGCAATACGAAATCTAAAGGAAATGTAAAAATATTTGTGCTGAGTTTAAAATAACACTCCTTCGAGCCGGAATCGAACCAGCGACCTAAGGATACCCAACAACTCGTCTACAGTCCTCCGCTCTACCAGCTGAGCTATCGAAGGATGGGAACTGTGCAAGGCACCAAAACTTTCCAAGAAATTCAGAAATCCTTAACTTTTAAATGTTATTGGAAAAAATTAGGCTGCTTTTTGTGATGAATGCTTCAAGGGCCGTACAAAGGACAACAACTCATCTACAGTCATCTGATCTACCGGCTGAGTTATCAAAGGATGGGAAAAGCTTAAGGCACCAAAAGTTGGCAAGAAATTCAGAAATCCTTACCTCTTGAGGTTATTGGGGAAAATTAGGCAGCTTTATGTGGTGGATTAGTCCAAAGGAAGCAACAACTTGACTTCGAAGACCTCGTGGCGCAATGGTAGCGTGTCTGACTCCAGATCAGAAGGTTGCATGTTCAAATCATGTCGGGGTCAAGCCATCTCCTCTTTCCATTAAAAGTATGAAGTCAAATGTTTTAATTCAGCTGTGTTTTCATAATTATTGAAGCGTGTAATAAAGAAGCCTCTGATATGACAAATGCTCCTTCCACTGTGTAAAGTGTTATTTTTGTATCTTGATCTATTGGCTCTTTTCAACGGGCAATACGAAATCTAAAGGAAATGTAAAAATATTTGTGCTGAGTTTAAAATCACACTCCTTCGAGCCGGAATCGAACCAGCGACCTAAGGATACCCAACAACTCATCTACAGTCCTTCGCTCTACCAGCTGAGCTATCGAAGGATGGGAAATGTGCAAGGCACCAAAACTGTCCAAGAAATTCAGAAATCCTTAACTTTTGAGGTTTTTGGGAAAAATTAGGCTGCTTTTTGTGATGAATGCTTCAAGGGCCGTACAAAGGACAACAACTCATCTACAGTCATCTGATCTAGCAGCTGAGTTATCAAAGAATGGGAAAAGCTTAAGGCACCAAAAGTTGGCAAGAAATTCAGAAATCCTTGCCTCTTGAGGTTATTGGGGAAAATTAGGCAGCTTTATGTGATGAATGAGTCCAAAGGAAGCAACAATTTGACTTCGAAGACCTCGTGGCGCAATGGTAGCGCGTCTGACTCCAGATCAGAAGGTTGTGTGTTCAAATCATGTCGGGGTCAAGCCATCTCCTCTTTCCATTAAAAGTATGAAGTCAAATGTTTTAATTCAGCTATGTTTTCATAATTATTGAAGCGTGTAAAAAAGAAGCCTCTGATATGACAAATGCTACTTCCACTGTGTAAAGTGTTATATTTGTATCTTGATCTATTGGCTTTTTTCAACGGGCAATACGAAATCTAAAGGAAATGTAAAAATATTTGTGTTGAGTTTAAAATAACACTCCTTCGAGCCGGAATCGAACCAGCGACCTAAGGATACCCAACAACTCGTCTACAGTCCTCCGCTCTACCAGCTGAGCTATCGAAGGATGGGAAATGTGCAAGGCACCAAAACTTTCCAAGAAATTCAGAAATCCTTAACTTTTGAGGTTATTGGGAAAAATTAGGCTGCTTTTTGTGGTGAATGCTTCAAGGGCCGTACAAAGGACAACAACTCATCTACAGTCATCTGATCTACCGGCTGAGTTATCAAAGGATGGGAAAAGCTTAAGGCACCAAAAGTTGGCAAGAAATTCAGAAATCCTTACCTCTTGAGGTTATTGGGGAAAATTAGGCAGCTTTATGTGGTGGATTAGTCCAAAGGAAGCAACAACTTGACTTCGAAGACCTCGTGGCGCAATGGTAGCGCGTCTGACTCCAGATCAGAAGGTTGCGTGTTCAAATCACTTCGGGGTCAAGCCATCTCCTCTTACCATTAAAAGTATGAAGTCAAATGTTTTAATTCAGCTATGTTTTCATAATTATTGAAGCATCTAAAAAAGAAGCCTCTGATATGACAAATGCTCCTTCCACTGTGTAAAGTGTTATATTTGTATCTTGATCTATTGGCTTTTTTCAACGGGCAATACGAAATCTAAAGGAAATGTAAAAATATTTGTGTTGAGTTTAAAATCACACTCCTTCGAGCCGGAATCGAACCAGCGACCTAAGGATACCCAACAACTCATCTACAGTCCTTCGCTCTACCAGCTGAGCTATCGAAGGATGGGAAATGTGCAAGGCACCAAAACTGTCCAAGAAATTCAGAAATCCTTAACTTTTGAGGTTATTGGGAAAAATTAGGCTGCTTTTTGTGGTGAATGCTTCAAGGGCCGTACAAAGGACAACAACTCATCTACAGTCATCTGATCTACCGGCTGAGTTATCAAAGGATGGGAAAAGCTTAAGGCACCAAAAGTTGGCAAGAAATTCAGAAATCCTTACCTCTTGAGGTTATTGGGGAAAATTAGGCAGCTTTATGTGGTGGATTAGTCCAAAGGAAGCAACAAATTGACTTCGAAGACCTCGTGGCGCAATGGTAGCGCGTCTGACTCCAGATCAGAAGGTTGCGTGTTCAAATCATGTCGGGGTCAAGCCATCTCCTCTTTCCATTAAAAGTATGAAGTCAAATGTTTTAATTCAGCTATGTTTTCATAATTATTGAAGCGTGTAAAAAAGAAGCCTCTGATATGACAAATGCTACTTCCACTGTGTAAAGTGTTATATTTGTATCTTGATCTATTGGCTTTTTTCAACGGGCAATACGAAATCTAAAGGAAATGTAAAAATATTTGTGCTGAGTTTAAAATAACACTCCTTCGAGCCGGAATCGAACCAGCGACCTAAGGATACCCAACAACTCGTCTACAGTCCTCCGCTCTACCACCTGAGCTATCGAAGGATGGGAAATGTGCAAGGCACCAAAACTTTCCAAGAAATTCAGAAATCCTTAACTTTTAAAGGTTATTGGGAAAAATTAGGCTGCTTTTTGTGATGAATGCTTCAAGGGCCGTACAAAGGACAACAACTCATCTACAGTCATCTGATCTAGCGGCTGAGTTATCAAAGGATGGGAAAAGCTTAAGGCACCAAAAGTTGGCAAGAAATTCAGAAATCCTTACATCTTGAGGTTATTGGGGAAAATTAGGCAGCTTTATGTGATGAATGAGTCCAAAACAAGCAACAATTTTACTTTGAAGACCTCGTGCCGCAATGGTAGCGCGTCTGACTCCAGATCAGAAGGTTGCGTGTTCAAATCACGTCGGGGTCAAGCCATCTCCTCTTACCATTAAAAGTATGAAGTCAAATGTTTTAATTCAGCTATGTTTTCATAATTATTGAAGCATCTAAAAAAGAAGCCTCTGATATGACAAATGCTCCTTCCACTGTGTAAAGTGTTATATTTGTATCTTGATCTATTGGCTTTTTTCAACGGGCAATACGAAATCTAAAGGAAATGTAAAAATATTTGTGTTGAGTTTAAAATCACACTCCTTCGAGCCGGAATCAAACCAGCGACCTAAGGATACCCAACAACTCATCTACAGTCCTTCGCTCTACCAGCTGAGCTATCGAAGGACGGGAAATGTGCAAGGCACCAAAACTGTCCAAGAAATTCAGAAATCCTTAACTTTTGAGGTTATTGGGAAAAATTAGGCTGCTTTTTGTGGTGAATGCTTCAAGGGCCGTACAAAGGACAACAACTCATCTACAGTCATCTGATCTACCGGCTGAGTTATCAAAGGATGGGAAAAGCTTAAGGCACCAAAAGTTGGCAAGAAATTCAGAAATCCTTACCTCTTGAGGTTATTGGGGAAAATTAGGCAGCTTTATGTGGTGGATTAGTCCAAAGGAAGCAACAACTTGACTTCGAAGACCTCGTGGCGCAATGGTAGCGTGTCTGACTCCAGATCAGAAGGTTGCATGTTCAAATCATGTCGGGGTCAAGCCATCTCCTCTTTCCATTAAAAGTATGAAGTCAAATGTTTTAATTCAGCTGTGTTTTCATAATTATTGAAGCGTGTAATAAAGAAGCCTCTGATATGACAAATGCTCCTTCCACTGTGTAAAGTGTTATATTTGTATCTTGATCTATTGGCTCTTTTCAACGGGCAATACGAAATCTAAAGGAAATGTAAAAATATTTGTGCTTAGTTTAAAATAACACTCCTTCGAGCCAGAATCGAACCAGCGACCTAAGGATACCCAACAACTCGTCTACAGTCCTCCGCTCTACCAGCTGAGCTATCGAAGGATGGGAAATGTGCAAGGCACCAAAACTTTCCAAGAAATTCAGAAATCCTTAACTTTTAAAGGTTATTGGGAAAAATTAGGCTGCTTTTTGTGATGAATGCTTCAAGGTCCGTACAAAGGACAACAACTCATCTACAGTCATCTGATCTAGCGGCTGAGTTATCAAAGGATGGGAAAAGCTTAAGGCACCAAAAGTTGGCAAGAAATTCAGAAATCCTTACCTCTTGAGGTTATTGGGAAAAATTAGGCAGCTTTATGTGATGAATGAGTCCAAAAGAAGCAACAATTTGACTTCGAAGACCTCGTGGCGCAACGGTAGCGCGTCTGACTCCAGATCAGAAGGTTGCGTGTTCAAATCACGTCGGGGTCAAGCCTTCTCCTCTTACCATTAAAAGTATGAAGTCAAATGTTTTAATTCAGCTATGTTTTCATAATTATTGAAGCATCTAAAAAAGAAGCCTCTGATATGACAAATGCTCCTTCCACTGTGTAAAGTGTTATATTTGTATCTTGATCTATTGGCTTTTTTCAACGGGCAACACGAAATCTAAAGGAAATGTAAAAATATTTGTGTTGAGTTTAAAATCACACTCCTTCGAGCCGGAATCGAACCAGCGACCTAAGGATACCCAACAACTCATCTACAGTCCTTCGCTCTACCAGCTGAGCTATCGAAGGATGGGAAATGTGCAAGGCACCAAAACTGTCCAAGAAATTCAGAAATCCTTAACTTTTGAGGTTATTGGGAAAAATTAGGCTGCTTTTTGTGGTGAATGCTTCAAGGGCCGTACAAAGGACAACAACTCATCTACAGTCATCTGATCTACCGGCTGAGTTATCAAAGGATGGGAAAAGCTTAAGGCACCAAAAGTTGGCAAGAAATTCAGAAATCCTTACCTCTTGAGGTTATTGGGGAAAATTAGGCAGCTTTATGTGGTGGATTAGTCCAAAGGAAGCAACAACTTGACTTCGAAGACCTCGTGGCGCAATGGTAGCGTGTCTGACTCCAGATCAGAAGGTTGCATGTTCAAATCATGTCGGGGTCAAGCCATCTCCTCTTTCCATTAAAAGTATGAAGTCAAATGTTTTAATTCAGCTATGTTTTCATAATTATTGAAGCGTGTAATAAAGAAGCCTCTGATATGACAAATGCTCCTTCCACTGTGTAAAGTGTTATATTTGTATCTTGATCTATTGGCTCTTTTCAACGGGCAATACGAAATCTAAAGGAAATGTAAAAATATTTGTGCTGAGTTTAAAATCACACTCCTTCGAGCCGGAATCGAACCAGCGACCTAAGGATACCCAACAACTCATCTAGAGTCCTCCACTCTACCAGCTGAGCTATCTAATGATGGGAAATGTGCAAGGCACCAAAACTTTCCAAGAAATTCAGAAATCCTTAACTTTTGAGGTTACTGGGAAAAATTAGGCTGCTTTTAATGGTGAATGCTTCAAGAGCCGTACAAAGGACAACAACTCATCTACAGTCATCTGATCTACCGGCTGAGTTATCAAAGGATGGGAAAAGCTTAAGGCACCAAAAGTTGGCAAGAAATTCAGAAATCCTTACCTCTTGAGGTTATTGGGGAAAATTAGGCAGCTTTATGTGTTGGATTAGTCCAAAGGAAGCAACAACTTAACTTCGAAGACCTCGTGGCGCAATGGTAGCGTGTCTGACTCCAGATCAGAAGGTTGCGTGTTCAAATCATGTCGGGGTCAAGCCATCTCCTCTTTCCATTAAAAGTATGAAGTCAAATGTTTTAATTCAGCTATGTTTTCATAATTATTGAAGCGTGTAATAAAGAAGCCTCTGATATGACAAATGCTCCTTCCACTGTGTAAAGTGTTATATTTGTATCTTGATCTATTGGCTCTTTTCAACGGGCAATACGAAATCTAAAGGAAATGTAAAAATATTTGTGCTGAGTTTAAAATAACACTCCTTCGAGCCGGAATCGAACCAGCGACCTAAGGATACCCAACAACTCGTCTACAGTCCTCCGCTCTACCAGCTGAGCTATCGAAGGATGGGAAATGTGCAAGGCACCAAAACTTTCCAAGAAATTCAGAAATCCTTAACTTTTAAAGGTTATTGGGAAAAATTAG
This sequence comes from Carassius carassius, assembly GCF_963082965.1. Lineage (NCBI taxonomy): Eukaryota > Metazoa > Chordata > Actinopteri > Cypriniformes > Cyprinidae > Carassius > Carassius carassius. The sequence continues at coordinate 543,180 of NC_081777.1, forward strand.
GCTGCATTTTGTGATGAATGCTTCAAGGGCCGTACAAAGGACAACAACTCATCTACAGTCATCGGATCTAGCGGCTGAGTTATCAAAGGATGGGAAAAGCTTAAGGCACCAAAAGTTGGCAAGAAATTCAGAAATCCTTATCTCTTGAGGTTATTGGGGAAAATTAGGCAGCTTTATGTGATGAATGAGTCCAAAAGAAGCAACAACTTGACTTCGAAGACCTCGTGGCGCAACGGTAGCGCGTCTGACTCCAGATCAGAAGGTTGCGTGTTCAAATCACGTCTGGGTCAAGCCATCTCCTCTTACCATTAAAAGTATGAAGTCAAATGTTTTAATTCAGCTATGTTTTCATAATTATTGAAGCATCTAAAAAAGAAGCCTCTGATATGACAAATGCTCCTTCCACTGTGTAAAGTGTTATATTTGTATCTTGATCTATTGGCTTTTTTCAACGGGCAATACGAAATCTAAAGGAAATGTAAAAATATTTGTGTTGAGTTTAAAATCACACTCCTTCGAGCCGGAATCAAACCAGCGACCTAAGGATACCCAACAACTCATCTACAGTCCTTCGCTCTACCAGCTGAGCTATCGAAGGATGGGAAATGTGCAAGGCACCAAAACTGTCCAAGAAATTCAGAAATCCTTAACTTTTGAGGTTATTGGGAAAAATTAGGCTGCTTTTTGTGGTGAATGCTTCAAGGGCCGTACAAAGGACAACAACTCATCTACAGTCATCTGATCTACCGGCTGAGTTATCAAAGGATGGGAAAAGCTTAAGGCACCAAAAGTTGGCAAGAAATTCAGAAATCCTTACCTCTTGAGGTTATTGGGGAAAATTAGGCAGCTTTATGTGATGGATTAGTCCAAAGGAAGCAACAACTTGACTTCGAAGACCTCGTGGCGCAATGGTAGCGTGTCTGACTCCAGATCAGAAGGTTGCGTGTTCAAATCATGTCGGGGTCAAGCCATCTCCTCTTTCCATTAAAAGTATGAAGTCAAATGTTTTAATTCAGCTATGTTTTCATAATTATTGAAGCGTGTAATAAAGAAGCCTCTGATATGACAAATGCTCCTTCCACTGTGTAAAGTGTTATATTTGTATCTTGATCTATTGGCTCTTTTCAACGGGCAATACGAAATCTAAAGGAAATGTAAAAATATTTGTGCTGAGTTTAAAATCACACTCCTTCGAGCCGGAATCGAACCAGCAACCTAAGGATACCCAACAACTCATCTAGAGTCCTCCACTCTACCAGCTGAGCTATCTAATGATGGGAAATGTGCAAGGCACCAAAACTTTCCAAGAAATTCAGAAATCCTTAACTTTTGAGGTTACTGGGAAAAATTAGGCTGCTTTTAATGGTGAATGCTTCAAGAGCCGTACAAAGGACAACAACTCATCTACAGTCATCTGATCTACCGGCTGAGTTATCAAAGGATGGGAAAAGCTTAAGGCACCAAAAGTTGGCAAGACATTCAGAAATCCTTACCTATTGAGGTTATTGGGGAAAATTAGGCAGCTTTATGTGGTGAATGAGTACAAAGGAAGCAACAACTTGACGTTGAAGACCTCGTGGCGCAATGGTAGCGTGTCTGACTCCAGATCAGAAGGTTGCGTGTTCAAATCATGTTGGGGTCAAGCCATCTCCTCTTTCCATTAAAAGTATGAAGTCAAATGTTTTAATTCAGCTGTGTTTTCATAATTATTGAAGCGTGTAATAAAGAAGCCTCTGATATGACAAATGCTCCTTCCACTGTGTAAAGTGTTATATTTGTATCTTGATCTATTGGCTCTTTTCAACGGGCAATACGAAATCTAAAGGAAATGTAAAAATATTTGTGCTGAGTTTAAAATAACACTCCTTTGAGCCGGAATCGAACCAGCGACCTAAGGATACCCAACAACTCGTCTACAGTCCTCCGCTCTACCAGCTGAGCTATCGAAGGATGGGAAATGTGCAAGGCACCAAAACTTTCCAAGAAATTCAGAAATCCTTAACTTTTAAAGGTTATTGGGAAAAATTAGGCTGCTTTTTGTGATGAATGCTTCAAGGGCCGTACAAAGGACAACAACTCATCTACAGTCATCTGATCTAGCGGCTGAGTTATCAAAGGATGGGAAAAGCTTAAGGCACCAAAAGTTGGCAAGAAATTCAGAAATCCTTACCTCTTGAGGTTATTGGGGAAAATTAGGCAGCTTTATGTGATGAATGAGTCCAAAAGAAGCAACAATTTGACTTCGAAGACCTCGTGGCGCAACGGTAGCGCGTCTGACTCCAGATCAGAAGGTTGCGTGTTCAAATCACTTCGGGGTCAAGCCATCTCCTCTTACCATTAAAAGTATGAAGTCAAATGTTTTAATTCAGCTATGTTTTCATAATTATTGAAGCATCTAAAAAAGAAGCCTCTGATATGACAAATGCTCCTTCCACTGTGTAAAGTGTTATATTTGTATCTTGATCTATTGGCTTTTTTCAACGGGCAATACGAAATCTAAAGGAAATGTAAAAATATTTGTGTTGAGTTTAAAATCACACTCCTTCGAGCCGGAATCGAACCAGCGACCTAAGGATACCCAACAACTCATCTACAGTCCTTCGCTCTACCAGCTGAGCTATCGAAGGATGGGAAATGTGCAAGGCACCAAAACTGTCCAAGAAATTCAGAAATCCTTAACTTTTGAGGTTATTGGGAAAAATTAGGCTGCTTTTTGTGGTGAATGCTTCAAGGGCCGTACAAAGGACAACAACTCATCTACAGTCATCTGATCTACCGGCTGAGTTATCAAAGGATGGGAAAAGCTTAAGGCACCAAAAGTTGGCAAGAAATTCAGAAATCCTTACCTCTTGAGGTTATTGGGGAAAATTAGGCAGCTTTATGTGGTGGATTAGTCCAAAGGAAGCAACAACTTGACTTCGAAGACCTCGTGGCGCAATGGTAGCGCGTCTGACTCCAGATCAGAAGGTTGCGTGTTCAAATCATGTCGGGGTCAAGCCATCTCCTCTTTCCATTAAAAGTATGAAGTCAAATGTTTTAATTCAGCTATGTTTTCATAATTATTGAAGCGTGTAAAAAAGAAGCCTCTGATATGACAAATGCTACTTCCACTGTGTAAAGTGTTATATTTGTATCTTGATCTATTGGCTTTTTTCAACGGGCAATACGAAATCTAAAGGAAATGTAAAAATATTTGTGCTGAGTTTAAAATAACACTCCTTCGAGCCGGAATCGAACCAGCGACCTAAGGATACCCAACAACTCGTCTACAGTCCTCCGCTCTACCAGCTGAGCTATCGAAGGATGGGAAATGTGCAAGGCACCAAAACTTTCCAAGAAATTCAGAAATCCTTAACTTTTAAAGGTTATTGGGAAAAATTAGGCTGCTTTTTGTGATGAATGCTTCAAGGGCCGTACAAAGGACAACAACTCATCTACAGTCATCTGATCTAGCGGCTGAGTTATCAAAGGATGGGAAAAGCTTAAGGCACCAAAAGTTGGCAAGAAATTCAGAAATCCTTACATCTTGAGGTTATTGGGGAAAATTAGGCAGCTTTATGTGATGAATGAGTCCAAAAGAAGCAACAATTTTACTTCGAAGACCTCGTGGCGCAACGGTAGCGCGTCTGACTCCAGATCAGAAGGTTGCGTGTTCAAATCACGTCGGGGTCAAGCCATCTCCTCTTACCATTAAAAGTATGAAGTCAAATGTTTTAATTCAGCTATGTTTTCATAATTATTGAAGCATCTAAAAAAGAAGCCTCTGATATGACAAATGCTCCTTCCACTGTGTAAAGTGTTATATTTGTATCTTGATCTATTGGCTTTTTTCAACGGGCAATACGAAATCTAAAGGAAATGTAAAAATATTTGTGTTGAGTTTAAAATCACACTCCTTCGAGCCGGAATCAAACCAGCGACCTAAGGATACCCAACAACTCATCTACAGTCCTTCGCTCTACCAGCTGAGCTATCGAAGGATGGGAAATGTGCAAGGCACCAAAACTGTCCAAGAAATTCAGAAATCCTTAACTTTTGAGGTTATTGGGAAAAATTAGGCTGCTTTTTGTGGTGAATGCTTCAAGGGCCGTACAAAGGACAACAACTCATCTACAGTCATCTGATCTACCGGCTGAGTTATCAAAGGATGGGAAAAGCTTAAGGCACCAAAAGTTGGCAAGAAATTCAGAAATCCTTACCTCTTGAGGTTATTGGGGAAAATTAGGCAGCTTTATGTGGTGGATTAGTCCAAAGGAAGCAACAACTTGACTTCGAAGACCTCGTGGCGCAATGGTAGCGTGTCTGACTCCAGATCAGAAGGTTGCGTGTTCAAATCACTTCGGGGTCAAGCCATCTCCTCTTACCATTAAAAGTATGAAGTCAAATGTTTTAATTCAGCTATGTTTTCATAATTATTGAAGCATCTAAAAAAGAAGCCTCTGATATGACAAATGCTCCTTCCACTGTGTAAAGTGTTATATTTGTATCTTGATCTATTGGCTTTTTTCAACGGGCAATACGAAATCTAAAGGAAATGTAAAAATATTTGTGTTGAGTTTAAAATCACACTCCTTCGAGCCGGAATCGAACCAGCGACCTAAGGATACCCAACAACTCATCTACAGTCCTTCGCTCTACCAGCTGAGCTATCGAAGGATGGGAAATGTGCAAGGCACCAAAACTGTCCAAGAAATTCAGAAATCCTTAACTTTTGAGGTTATTGGGAAAAATTAGGCTGCTTTTTGTGGTGAATGCTTCAAGGGCCGTACAAAGGACAACAACTCATCTACAGTCATCTGATCTACCGGCTGAGTTATCAAAGGATGGGAAAAGCTTAAGGCACCAAAAGTTGGCAAGAAATTCAGAAATCCTTACCTCTTGAGGTTATTGGGGAAAATTAGGCAGCTTTATGTGGTGGATTAGTCCAAAGGAAGCAACAACTTCACTTCGAAGACCTCGTGGCGCAATGGTAGCGCGTCTGACTCCAGATCAGAAGGTTGCGTGTTCAAATCATGTCGGGGTCAAGCCATCTCCTCTTTCCATTAAAAGTATGAAGTCAAATGTTTTAATTCAGCTATGTTTTCATAATTATTGAAGCGTGTAAAAAAGAAGCCTCTGATATGACAAATGCTACTTCCACTGTGTAAAGTGTTATATTTGTATCTTGATCTATTGGCTTTTTTCAACGGGCAATACGAAATCTAAAGGAAATGTAAAAATATTTGTGCTGAGTTTAAAATAACACTCCTTCGAGCCGGAATCGAACCAGCGACCTAAGGATACCCAACAACTCGTCTACAGTCCTCCGCTCTACCAGCTGAGCTATCGAAGGATGGGAAATGTGCAAGGCACCAAAACTTTCCAAGAAATTCAGAAATCCTTAACTTTTAAAGGTTATTGGGAAAAATTAGGCTGCTTTTTGTGATGAATGCTTCAAGGGCCGTACAAAGGACAACAACTCATCTACAGTCATCTGATCTAGCGGCTGAGTTATCAAAGGATGGGAAAAGCTTAAGGCACCAAAAGTTGGCAAGAAATTCAGAAATCCTTACATCTTGAGGTTATTGGGGAAAATTAGGCAGCTTTATGTGATGAATGAGTCCAAAAGAAGCAACAATTTTACTTCGAAGACCTCGTGGTGCAACGGTAGCGCGTCTGACTCCAGATCAGAAGGTTGTGTGTTCAAATCACGTCGGGGTCAAGCCATCTCCTCTTACCATTAAAAGTATGAAGTCAAATGTTTTAATTCAGCTATGTTTTCATAATTATTGAAGCATCTAAAAAAGAAGCCTCTGATATGACAAATGCTCCTTCCACTGTGTAAAGTGTTATATTTGTATCTTGATCTATTGGCTTTTTTCAACGGGCAATACGAAATCTAAAGGAAATGTAAAAATATTTGTGTTGAGTTTAAAATCACACTCCTTCGAGCCGGAATCAAACCAGCGACCTAAGGATACCCAACAACTCATCTACAGTCCTTCGCTCTACCAGCTGAGCTATCGAAGGATGGGAAATGTGCAAGGCACCAAAACTTTCCAAGAAATTCAGAAATCCTTAACTTTTAAAGGTTATTGGGAAAAATTAGGCTGCTTTTTGTGATGAATGCTTCAAGGGCCGTACAAAGGACAACAACTCATCTACAGTCATCTGATCTACCGGCTGAGTTATCAAAGGATGGGAAAAGCTTAAGGCACCAAAAGTTGGCAAGAAATTCAGAAATCCTTACCTCTTGAGGTTATTGGGGAAAATTAGGCAGCTTTATGTGATGAATGAGTCCAAAAGAAGCAACAATTTGACTTCGAAAACCTCGTGGCGCAACGGTAGCGCGTCTGACTCCAGATGAGAAGGTTGCGTGTTCAAATCACGTCGGGGTCAAGCCATCTCCTCTTACCATTAGAAGTATGAAGTCAAATGTTTTAATTACCCTATGTTTTAATAATTATTGAAGCGTGTAATAAAGAAGCCTCTGATATGACAAATGCTCCTTCCACTGTGTAAAGTGTTATATTTGTATCTTGATCTATTGGCTCTTTTCAACGGGCAATACGAAATCTAAAGGAAATGTAAAAATATTTGTGCTGAGTTTAAAATCACACTCCTTCGAGCCGGAATCGAACCAGCGACCTAAGGATACCCAACAACTCATCTAGAGTCCTCCACTCTACCAGCTGAGCTATCTAATGATGGGAAATGTGCAAGGCACCAAAACTTTCCAAGAAATTCAGAAATCCTTAACTTTTGAGGTTACTGGGAAAAATTAGGCTGCTTTTAATGGTGAATGCTTCAAGAGCCGTACAAAGGACAACAACTCATCTACAGTCATCTGATCTACCGACTGAGTTATCAAAGGATGGGAAAAGCTTAAGGCACCAAAAGTTGGCAAGAAATTCAGAAATCCTTACCTCTTGAGGTTATTGGGGAAAATTAGGCAGCTTTATGTGGTGGATTAGTCCAAAGGAAGCAACAACTTGACTTCGAAGACCTCGTGGCGCAATGGTAGCGTGTCTGACTCCAGGTCAGAAGGTTGCGTGTTCAAATCATGTCGGGGTCAAGCCATCTCCTCTTTCCATTAAAAGTATGAAGTCAAATGTTTTAATTCAGCTATGTTTTCATAATTATTGAAGCGTGTAATAAAGAAGCCTCTGATATGACAAATGCTCCTTCCACTGTGTAAAGTGTTATATTTGTATCTTGATCTATTGGCTCTTTTCAACGGGCAATACGAAATCTAAAGGAAATGTAAAAATATTTGTGCTGAGTTTAAAATAACACTCCTTCGAGCCGGAATCGAACCAGCGACCTAAGGATACCCAACAACTCGTCTACAGTCCTCCGCTCTACCAGCTGAGCTATCGAAGGATGGGAAATGTGCAAGGCACCAAAACTGTCCAAGAAATTCAGAAATCCTTAACTTTTGAGGTTATTGGGAAAAATTAGGCTGCTTTTTGTGGTGAATGCTTCAAGGGCCGTACAAAGGACAACAACTCATCTACAGTCATCTGATCTACCGGCTGAGTTATCAAAGGATGGGAAAAGCTTAAGGCACCAAAAGTTGGCAAGAAATTCAGAAATCCTTACCTCTTGAGGTTATTGGGGAAAATTAGGCAGCTTTATGTGATGAATGAGTCCAAAAGAAGCAACAATTTGACTTCGAAAACCTCGTGGCGCAACGGTAGCGCGTCTGACTCCAGATCAGAAGGTTGCGTGTTCAAATCACGTCGGGGTCAAGCCATCTCCTCTTACCATTAGAAGTATGAAGTCAAATGTTTTAATTACCCTATGTTTTAATAATTATTGAAGCGTGTAATAAAGAAGCCTCTGATATGACAAATGCTCCTTCCACTGTGTAAAGTGTTATATTTGTATCTTGATCTATTGGCTCTTTTCAACGGGCAATACGAAATCTAAAGGAAATGTAAAAATATTTGTGCTGAGTTTAAAATCACACTCCTCCGAGCCAGAATCGAACCAGCGACCTAAGGATACCCAACAACTCATCTAGAGTCCTCCACTCTACCAGCTGAGCTATCTAATGATGGGAAATGTGCAAGGCACCAAAACTTTCCAAGAAATTCAGAAATCCTTAACTTTTGAGGTTACTGGGAAAAATTAGGCTGCTTTTAATGGTGAATGCTTCAAGAGCCGTACAAAGGACAACAACTCATCTACAGTCATCTGATCTACCGGCTGAGTTATCAAAGGATGGGAAAAGCTTAAGGCACCAAAAGTTGGCAAGAAATTCAGAAATCCTTACCTCTTGAGGTTATTGGGGAAAATTAGGCAGCTTTATGTGGTGGATTAGTCCAAAGGAAGCAACAACTTGACTTCGAAGACCTCGTGGCGCAATGGTAGCGTGTCTGACTCCAGGTCAGAAGGTTGCGTGTTCAAATCATGTCGGGGTCAAGCCATCTCCTCTTTCCATTAAAAGTATGAAGTCAAATGTTTTAATTCAGCTATGTTTTCATAATTATTGAAGCGTGTAATAAAGAAGCCTCTGATATGACAAATGCTCCTTCCACTGTGTTAAGTGTTATATTTGTATCTTGATCTATTGGCTCTTTTCAACGGGCAATACGAAATCTAAAGGAAATGTAAAAATATTTGTGCTGAGTTTAAAATAACACTCCTTCGAGCCAGAATCGAACCAGCGACCTAAGGATACCCAACAACTCGTCTACAGTCCTCCGCTCTACCAGCTGAGCTATCGAAGGATGGGAAATGTTCAAGGCACCAAAACTTTCCAAGAAATTCAGAAATCCTTAACTTTTGAGGTTACTGGGAAAAATTAGGCTGCTTTTAATGGTGAATGCTTCAAGAGCCGTACAAAGGACAACAACTCATCTACAGTCATCTGATCTACCGGCTGAGTTATCAAAGGATGGGAAAAGCTTAAGGCACCAAAAGTTGGCAAGACATTCAGAAATCCTTACCTCTTGAGGTTATTGGGGAAAATTAGGCAGCTTTATGTGATGAATGAGTCCAAAAGAAGCAACAACTTGACTTCGAAGACCTCGTGGCGCAACGGTAGCGCGTCTGACTCCAGATCAGAAGGTTGCGTGTTCAAATCACGTCGGGGTCAAGCCATCTCCTCTTACCATTAAAAGTATGAAGTCAAATGTTTTAATTCAGCTATGTTTTCATAATTATTGAAGCATCTAAAAAAGAAGCCTCTGATATGAAAAATGCTCCTTCCACTGTGTAAAGTGTTATATTTGTATCTTGATCTATTGGCTTTTTTCAACGGGCAATACGAAATCTAAAGGAAATGTAAAAATATTTGTGTTGAGTTTAAAATCACACTCCTTCGAGCCGGAATCAAACCAGCGACCTAAGGATACCCAACAACTCATCTACAGTCCTTCGCTCTACCAGCTGAGCTATCGAAGGATGGGAAATGTGCAAGGCACCAAAACTGTCCAAGAAATTCAGAAATCCTTAACTTTTGAGGTTATTGGGAAAAATTAGGCTGCTTTTTGTGGTGAATGCTTCAAGGGCCGTACAAAGGACAACAACTCATCTACAGTCATCTGATCTACCGGCTGAGTTATCAAAGGATGGGAAAAGCTTAAGGCACCAAAAGTTGGCAAGAAATTCAGAAATCCTTACCTCTTGAGGTTATTGGGGAAAATTAGGCAGCTTTATGTGTTGGATTAGTCCAAAGGAAGCAACAACTTGACTTCAAAGACCTCGTGGCGCAATGGTAGCGTGTCTGACTCCAGATCAGAAGGTTGCGTGTTCAAATCATGTCGGGGTCAAGCCATCTCCTCTTTCCATTAAAAGTATGAAGTCAAATGTTTTAATTCAGCTATGTTTTCATAATTATTGAAGCGTGTAATAAAGAAGCCTCTGATATGACAAATGCTCCTTCCACTGTGTAAAGTGTTATATTTGTATCTTGATCTATTGGCTCTTTTCAACGGGCAATACGAAATCTAAAGGAAATGTAAAAATATTTGTGCTGAGTTTAAAATCACACTCCTTCGAGCCGGAATCGAACCAGCAACCTAAGGATACCCAACAACTCATCTAGAGTCCTCCACTCTACCAGCTGAGCTATCTAATGATGGGAAATGTGCAAGGCACCAAAACTTTCCAAGAAATTCAGAAATCCTTAACTTTTGAGGTTACTGGGAAAAATTAGGCTGCTTTTAATGGTGAATGCTTCAAGAGCCGTACAAAGGACAACAACTCATCTACAGTCATCTGATCTACCGGCTGAGTTATCAAAGGATGGGAAAAGCTTAAGGCACCAAAAGTTGGCAAGACATTCAGAAATCCTTACCTCTTGAGGTTATTGGGGAAAATTAGGCAGCTTTATGTGGTGAATGAGTACAAAGGAAGCAACAACTTGACTTTGAAGACCTAGTGGCGCAACGGTAGCGCGTCTGACTCCAGATCAGAAGGTTGTGTGTTGAAATCATGTCGGGGTCAAGCCATCTCCTCTTTCCATTAAAAGTATGAAGTCAAATGTTTTAATTCAGCTATGTTTTCATAATTATTGAAGCGTGTAAAAAAGAAGCCTCTGATATGACAAATGCTACTTCCACTGTGTAAAGTGTTATATTTGTATCTTGATCTATTGGCTTTTTTCAACGGGCAATACGAAATCTAAAGGAAATGTAAAAATATTTGTGCTGAGTTTAAAATAACACTCCTTCAAGCCGGAATCGAACCAGCGACCTAAGGATACCCAACAACTCGTCTACAGTCCTCCGCTCTGCCAGCTGAGCTATCGAAGGATGGGAAATGTGCAAGGCACCAAAACTTTCCAAGAAATTCAGAAATCCTTAACTTTTAAAGGTTATTGGGAAAAATTAGGCTGCTTTTTGTGATGAATGCTTCAAGGGCCGTACAAAGGACAACAACTCATCTACAGTCATCTGATCTAGCGGCTGAGTTATCAAAGGATGGGAAAAGCTTAAGGCACCAAAAGTTGGCAAGAAATTCAGAAATCCTTACCTCTTGAGGTTATTGGGGAAAATTAGGCAGCTTTATGTGATGACTGAGTCCAAAAGAAGCAACAATTTGACTTCGAAGACCTCGTGGCGCAACGGTAGCGCGTCTGACTCCAGATCAGAAGGTTGCGTGTTCAAATCACGTCGGGGTCAAGCCATCTCCTCTTACCATTAAAAGTATGAAGTCAAATGTTTTAATTCAGCTATGTTTTCATAATTATTGAAGCATCTAAAAAAGAAGCCTCTGATATGACAAATGCTCCTTCCACTGTGTAAAGTGTTATATTTGTATCTTGATCTATTGGCTTTTTTCAACGGGCAATACGAAATCTAAAGGAAATGTAAAAATATTTGTGTTGAGTTTAAAATCACACTCCTTCGAGCCGGAATCAAACCAGCGACCTAAGGATACCCAACAACTCATCTACAGTCCTTCGCTCTACCAGCTGAGCTATCGAAGGATGGGAAATGTGCAAGGCACCAAAACTGTCCAAGAAATTCAGAAATCCTTAACTTTTGAGGTTATTGGGAAAAATTAGGCTGCTTTTTGTGGTGAATGCTTCAAGGGCCGTACAAAGGACAACAACTCATCTACAGTCATCTGATCTACCGGCTGACTTATCAAAGGATGGGAAAAGCTTAAGGCACCAAAAGTTAGCAAGAAATTCAGAAATCCTTACCTCTTGAGGTTATTGGGGAAAATTAGGCAGCTTTATGTGGTGGATTAGTCCAAAGGAAGCAACAACTTGACTTCGAAGACCTCGTGGCGCAATGGTAGCGTGTCTGACTCCAGATCAGAAGGTTGCGTGTTCAAATCATGTCGGGGTCAAGCCATCTCCTCTTTCCATTAAAAGTATGAAGTCAAATGTTTTAATTCAGCTATGTTTTCATAATTATTGAAGTGTGTAATAAAGAAGCCTCTGATATGACAAATGCTCCTTCCACTGTGTAAAGTGTTATATTTGTATCTTGATCTATTGGCTCTTTTCAACGGGCAATACGAAATCTAAAGGAAATGTAAAAATATTTGTGCTGAGTTTAAAATCACACTCCTTCGAGCCAGAATCGAACCAGCGACCTAAGGATACCCAACAACTCATCTAGAGTCCTCCACTCTACCAGCTGAGCTATCTAATGATGGGAAATGTGCAAGGCACCAAAACTTTCCAAGAAATTCAGAAATCCTTAACTTTTGAGGTTACTGGGAAAAATTAGGCTGCTTTTAATGGTGAATGCTTCAAGAGCCGTACAAAGGACAACAACTCATCTACAGTCATCTGATCTACCGGCTGAGTTATCAAAGGATGGGAAAAGCTTAAGGCACCAAAAGTTGGCAAGACATTCAGAAATCCTTACCTCTTGAGGTTATTGGGGAAAATTAGGCAGCTTTATGTGGTGAATGAGTACAAAGGAAGCAACAACTTGACTTTGAAGACCTAGTGGCGCAACGGTAGCGCGTCTGACTCCAGATCAGAAGGTTGTGTGTTGAAATCATGTCGGGGTCAAGCCATCTCCTCTTTCCATTAAAAGTATGAAGTCAAATGTTTTAATTCAGCTATGTTTTCATAATTATTGAAGCGTGTAAAAAAGAAGCCTCTGATATGACAAATGCTACTTCCACTGTGTAAAGTGTTATATTTGTATCTTGATCTATTGGCTTTTTTCAACGGGCAATACGAAATCTAAAGGAAATGTAAAAATATTTGTGCTGAGTTTAAAATAACACTCCTTCGGGCCAGAATCGAACCAGCGACCTAAGGATACCCAACAACTCATCTACAGTCCTTCGCTCTACCAGCTGAGCTATCGAAGGATGGGAAATGTGCAAGGCACCAAAACTTTCCAAGAAATTCAGAAATCCTTAACTTTTAAAGGTTATTGGGAAAAATTAGGCTGCTTTTTGTGATGAAGGCTTCAAGGGCCGTACAAAGGACAACAACTCATCTACAGTCATCTGATCTAGCGGCTGAGTTATCAAAGAATGGGAAAAGCTTAAGGCACCAAAAGTTGGCAAGAAATTCAGAAATCCTTACCTCTTGAGGTTATTGGGGAAAATTAGGCAGCTTTATGTGATGAATGAGTCCAAAGGAAGCAACAATTTGACTTCGAAGACCTCGTGGCACAACGGTAGCGCGTCTGACTCCAGATCAGAAGGTTGCGTGTTCAAATCACGTTGGGGTCAAGCCATCTCCTCTTACCATTAAAAGTATGAAGTCAAATGTTTTAATTCAGCTATGTTTTCATAATTATTGAAGCATCTAAAAAAGAAGCCTCTGATATGACAAATGCTCCTTCCACTGTGTAAAGTTTTATATTTGTATCTTGATCTATTGGCTTTTTTCAACGGGCAATACGAAATCTAAAGGAAATGTAAAAATATTTGTGTTGAGTTTAAAATCACACTCCTTCGAGCCGGAATCGAACCAGCGACCTAAGGATACCCAACAACTCATCTACAGTCCTTCGCTCTACCAGCTGAGCTATCGAAGGATGGGAAATGTGCAAGGCACCAAAACTCTCCAAGAAATTCAGAAATCCTTAACTTTTGAGGTTATTGGGAAAAATTAGGCTGCTTTTTGTGGTGAATGCTTCAAGGGCCGTACAAAGGACAACAACTCATCTACAGTCATCTGATCTACCGGCTGAGTTATCAAAGGATGGGAAAAGCTTAAGGCACCAAAAGTTGGCAAGAAATTCAGAAATCCTTACCTCTTTAGGTTATTGGGGAAAATTAGGCAGCTTTATGTGGTGGATTAGTCCAAAGGAAGCAACAACTTGACTTCGAAGACCTTGTGGCGCAATGGTAGCGTGTCTGACTCCAGATCAGAAGGTTGCGTGTTCAAATCATGTCGGGGTCAAGCCATCTCCTCTTTCCATTAAAAGTATGAAGTCAAATGTTTTAATTCAGCTATGTTTTCATAATTATTGAAGAGTGTAATAAAGAAGCCTCTGATATGACAAATGCTCCTTCCACTGTGTAAAGTGTTATATTTGTATCTTGATCTATTGGCTTTTTTCAACGGGCAATACGAAATCTAAAGGAAATGTAAAAATATTTGTGCTGAGTTTAAAATCACACTCCTTCGAGCCGGAATCAAACCAGCGACCTAAGGATACCCAACAACTCATCTAGAGTCCTCCACTCTACCAGCTGAGCTATCTAATGATGGAAAATGTGCAAGGCACCAAAACTTTCCAAGAAATTCAGAAATCCTTAACTTTTGAGGTTATTGGGAAAAATTAGGCTGCTTTTTGTGATGAATGCTTCAAGGGCCGTACAAAGGACAACAACTCATCTTAGTCCAAAGGAAGCAACAACTTGACATCGAAGACCTCGTGGCGCAATGGTAGCGTGTCTGACTCCAGATCAAAAGGTTGCGTGTTCAAATCATGTCGGGGTCAAGCCATCTCCTCTTTCCATTAAAAGTATGAAGTCAAATGTTTTAATTCAGCTATGTTTTCATAATTATTGAAGCATCTAAAAAAGAAGCCTCTGATATGACAAATGCTCCTTCCACTGTGTAAAGTTTTATATTTGTATCTTGATCTATTGGCTTTTTTCAACGGGCAATACGAAATCTAAAGGAAATGTAAAAATATTTGTGCTGAGTTTAAAATAACACTCCTTCGAGCCGGAATCGAACCAGCGACCTAAGGATAACCAACAACTCGTCTACAGTCCTCCGCTCTACCAGCTGAGCTATCGAAGGATGGGAAATGTGCAAGGCACCAAAACTTTCCAAGAAAGTCAGAAATCCTTAACTTTTAAAGGTTATTGGGAAAAATTAGGCTGCTTTTTGTTATGAATGCTTCAAGGGCCGTACAAAGGACAACAACTCATCTACAGTCATCTGATCTAGCGGCTGAGTTATCAAAGGATGGGAAAAGCTTAAGGCACCAAAAGTTGGCAAGAAATTCAGAAATCCTTACCTCTTGAGGTTATTGGGGAAAATTAGGCAGCTTTATGTGATGAATGAGTCCAAAAGAAGCAACAATTTGACTTCGAAGACCTCGTGGCGCAATGGTAGCGCGTCTGACTCCAGATCAGAAGGTTGCGTGTTCAAATCACGTCGGGGTCAAGCCATCTCCTCTTACCATTAAAAGTATGAAGTCAAATGTTTTAATTCAGCTATGTTTTCATAATTATTGAAGCATCTAAAAAAGAAGCCTCTGATATGACAAATGCTCCTTCCACTGTGTAAAGTGTTATATTTGTATCTTGATCTATTGGCTTTTTTCAACGGGCAATACGAAATCTAAAGGAAATGTAAAAATATTTGTGCTGAGTTTAAAATCACACTCCTTCGAGCCGGAATCGAACCAGCGACCTAAGGATACCCAACAACTCATCTAGAGTCCTCCACTCTACCAGCTGAGCTATCTAATGATGGGAAATGTGCAAGGCACCAAAACTGTCCAAGAAATTCAGAAATCCTTAACTTTTGAGGTTATTGGGAAAAATTAGGCTGCTTTTTGTGATGAATGCTTCAAGGGCCGTACAAAGGACAACAACTCATCTACAGTCATCTGATCTAGCGGCTGAGTTATCAAAGGTTGGGAAAAGCTTAAGGCACCAAAAGTTGGCAAGAAATTCAGAAATCCTTACCTCTTGAGGTTATTGGGGAAAATTAGGCAGCTTTATGTGATGAATGAGTCCAAAAGAAGCAACAATTTGACTTCGAAGACCTCGTGGCGCAACGGTAGCGCGTCTGACTCCAGATCAGAAGGTTGCGTGTTCAAATCACGTCGGGGTCAAGCCATCTCCTCTTACCATTAAAAGTATGAAGTCAAATGTTTTAATTCAGCTATGTTTTCATAATTATTGAAGCATCTAAAAAAGAAGCCTCTGATATGACAAATGCTCCTTCCACTGTGTAAAGTGTTATATTTGTATCTTGATCTATTGGCTTTTTTCAACGGGCAATACGAAATCTAAAGGAAATGTAAAAATATTTGTGCTGAGTTTAAAATAACACTCCTTCGAGCCGGAATCGAACCAGCGACCTAAGGATACCCAACAACTCGTCTACAGTCCTCCGCTCTACCAGCTGAGCTATCGAAGGATGGGAACTGTGCAAGGCACCAAAACTTTCCAAGAAATTCAGAAATCCTTAACTTTTAAATGTTATTGGAAAAAATTAGGCTGCTTTTTGTGATGAATGCTTCAAGGGCCGTACAAAGGACAACAACTCATCTACAGTCATCTGATCTACCGGCTGAGTTATCAAAGGATGGGAAAAGCTTAAGGCACCAAAAGTTGGCAAGAAATTCAGAAATCCTTACCTCTTGAGGTTATTGGGGAAAATTAGGCAGCTTTATGTGATGGATTACTCCAAAGGAATCAACAACTTGACTTCGAAGACCTCGTGGCGCAATGGTAGCGCGTCTGACTCCAGATCAGAAGGTTGCGTGTTCAAATCATGTCGGGGTCAAGCCATCTCCTCTTTCCATTAAAAGTATGAAGTCAAATGTTTTAATTCAGCTATGTTTTCATAATTATTGAAGCGTGTAAAAAAGAAGCCTCTGATATGACAAATGCTACTTCCACTGTGTAAAGTGTTATATTTGTATCTTGATCTATTGGCTTTTTTCAACGGGCAATACGAAATCTAAAGGAAATGTAAAAATATTTGTGCTGAGTTTAAAATAACACTCCTTCGAGCCGGAATCGAACCAGCGACCTAAGGATACCCAAGAACTCATCTAGAGTCCTCCACTCTACCAGCTGAGCTATCGAAGGATGGGAAATGTGCAAGGCACCAAAACTGTCCAAGAAATTCAGAAATCCTTAACTTTTGAGGTTATTGGGAAAAATTAGGCTGCTTTTTGTGGTGAATGCTTCAAGGGCCGTACAAAGGACAACAACTCATCTACAGTCATCTGATCTACCGGCTGAGTTATCAAAGGATGGGAAAAGCTTAAGGCACCAAAAGTTGGCAAGAAATTCAGAAATCCTTACCTCTTGAGGTTTTGGGGAAAATTAGGCAGCTTCATGTGGTGAATGAGTACAAAGGAAGCAACAACTTGACTTTGAAGACCTAGTGGTGCAACGGTAGCGCGTCTGACTCCAGATCAGAAGGTTGTGTGTTGAAATCATGTCGGGGTCAAGCCATCTCCTCTTTCCATTAAAAGTATGAAGTCAAATGTTTTAATTCAGCTATGTTTTCATAATTATTGAAGCGTGTAAAAAAGAAGCCTCTGATATGACAAATGCTACTTCCACTGTGTAAAGTGTTATATTTGTATCTTGATCTATTGGCTTTTTTCAACGGGCAATACGAAATCTAAAGGAAATGTAAAAAAATTTGTGCTGAGTTTAAAATAACACTCCTTCGAGCCTGAATCGAACCAGCAACCTAAGGATACCCAACAACTCGTCTACAGTCCTCCGCTCTACCAGCTGAGCTATCGAAGGATGGGAACTGTGCAAGGCGCCAAAACTTTCCAAGAAATTCAGAAATCCTTAACTTTTAAATGTTATTGGAAAAAATTAGGCTGCTTTTTGTGATGAATGCTTCAAGGGCCGTACAAAGGACAACAACTCATCTACAGTCATCTGATCTACCGGCTGAGTTATCAAAGGATGGGAAAAGCTTAAGGCACCAAAAGTTGGCAAGAAATTCAGAAATCCTTACCTCTTGAGGTTATTGAGGAAAATTAGGCAGCTTTATGTGATGAATGAGTCCAAAGGAAGCAACAATTTGACTTTGAAGACCTCGTGGCACAACGGTAGCGCGTCTGACTCCAGATCAGCAGGTTGCGTGTTCAAATCACGTTGGGGTCAAGCCATCTCCTCTTACCATTAAAAGTATGAAGTCAAATGTTTTAATTCAGCTATGTTTTCATAATTATTGAAGCGTGTAAAAAAGAAGCCTCTGATATGACAAATGCTCCTTCCACTGTGTAAAGTTTTATATTTGTATCTTGATCTATTGGCTTTTTTCAACGGGCAATACGAAATCTAAAGGAAATGTAAAAATATTTGTGTTGAGTTTAAAATCACACTCCTTCAAGCCAGAATCGAACCAGCGACCTAAGGATACCCAACAACTCATCTACAGTCCTTCGCTCTACCAGCTGAGCTATCGAAGGATGGGAAATGTGCAAGGCACCAAAACTGTCCAAGAAATTCAGAAATCCTTAACTTTTGAGGTTATTGGGAAAAATTAGGCTGCTTTTTGTGGTGAATGCTTCAAGGGCCGTACAAAGGACAACAACTCATCTACAGTCATCTGATCTACCGGCTGAGTTATCAAAGGATGGGAAAAGCTTAAGGGACCAAAAGTTGGCAAGAAATTCAGAAATCCTTACCTCTTTAGGTTATTGGGGAAAATTAGGCAGCTTTATGTGGTGGATTAGTCCAAAGGAAGCAACAACTTGACTTCGAAGACCTCGTGGCGCAATGGTAGCGTGTCTGACTCCAGATCAGAAGGTTGCGTGTTCAAATCATGTCGGGGTCAAGCCATCTCCTCTTTCCATTAAAAGTATGAAGTCAAATGTTTTAATTCAGCTATGTTTTCATAATTATTGAAGCGTGTAAAAAAGAAGCCTCTGATATGACAAATGCTACTTCCACTGTGTAAAGTGTTATATTTGTATCTTGATCTATTGGCTTTTTTCAACGGGCAATACGAAATCTAAAGGAAATGTAAAAATATTTGTGCTGAGTTTAAAATAACACTCCTTCGAGCCGGAATCAAACCAGCGACCTAAGGATACCAAACAACTCGTCTACAGTCCTCCGCTCTACCAGCTGAGCTATCGAAGGATGGGAAATGTGCAAGGCACCAAAACTTTCCAAGAAATTCAGAAATCCTTAACTTTTAAAGGTTATTGGGAAAAATTAGGCTGCTTTTTGTGATGAATGCTTCAAGGGCGGTACAAAGGACAACAACTCATCTACAGTCATCTGATCTAGCAGCTGAGTTATCAAAGGATGGGAAAAGCTTAAGGCACCAAAAGTTGGCAAGAAATTCAGAAATCCTTACCTCTTGAGGTTTTTGGGGAAAATTAGGCAGCTTTATGTGATGAATGAGTCGAAAGGAAGCAACAATTTGACTTCGAAGACCTCGTGGCACAATGGTAGCGCATCTGACTCCAGATCAGAAGATTGCATGTTCAAATCACGTCGGGGTCAAGCCATCTCCTCTTACCATTAAAAGTATGAAGTCAAATGTTTTAATTCAGCTATGTTTTCATAATTATTGAAGCATCTAAAAAAGAAGCCTCTGATATGACAAATGCTCCTTCCACTGTGTAAAGTGTTATATTTGTATCTTGATCTGTTGGCTTTTTTCAACGGGCAATACGAAATCTAAAAATATTTGTGTTGAGTTTAAAATCACACTCCTTCGAGCCGGAATCAAACCAGCGACCTAAGGATACCCAACAACTCATCTACAGTCCTTTGCTCTACCAGCTGAGCTATCGAAGGATGGGATATGTGCAAGGCACCAAAACTGTCCAAGAAATCCTTAACTTTTAAAGGTTATTGGGAAAAATTAGGCTGCTTTTTGTGATGAATGCTTCAAGGGCCGTACAAAGGACAACAACTCATCTACAGTGATCTGATCTAGCGGCTGAGTTATTAAAGGATGGGAAAAGCTTAAGGCACCAAAAGTTGGCAAGAAATTCAGAAATCCTTACCTCTTGAGGTTATTGGGGAAAATAAGGCAGCTTTATGTGATGAATGAGTCCAAAGGAATCAACAATTTGACTTCGAAGATCTCGTTGCACAACGGTAGCTCGTCTGACTCCAGATCAGAAGGTTGCGTGTTCAAATCACGTCGGGGTCAAGCCATCTCCTCTTACCATTAAAAGTATGAAGTCAAATGTTTTAATTCAGCTATGTTTTCATAATTATTGAAGCGTGTAAAAAAGAAGCCTCTGATATGACAAATGCTACTTCCACTGTGTAAAGTGTTATATTTGTATCTTGATCTATTGGCTTTTTTCAACGGGCAATACGAAATCTAAAGGAAATGTAAAAATATTTGTGCTGAGTTTAAAATAACACTCCTTCGAGCCGGAATCGAACCAGCGACCTAAGGATACCCAACAACTCGTCTACAGTCCTCCGCTCTACCAGCTGAGCTATCGAAGGATGGGAAATGTGCAAGGCACCAAAACTTTCCAAGAAATTCAGAAATCCTTAACTTTTAAAGGTTATTGGGAAAAATTAGGCTGCTTTTTGTGATGAATGCTTCAAGGGCCATACAAAGGACAACAACTCATCTACAGTCATCTGATCTAGAGGCTGAGTTATCAAAGGATGGGAAAAGCTTAAGGCACCAAAAGTTGGCAAGAAATTCAGAAATCCTTACCTCTTGAGGTTATTGGGGAAAATTAGGCAGCTTTATGTGGTGAATGAGTACAAAGGAAGCAAAAAACTTGACTTTGAAGACCTTGTGGCGCAACGGTAGTGTGTCTGACTCCAGATCAGAAGGTTGTGTGTTCAAATCATGGCGGGGTCAAGCCATCTCCTCTTTCCATTAAAAGTATGATGTCAAATGTTTTAACTCAGCTATGTTTTCATAATTATTGAAGCGTGTAACAAAGAAGCCTCTGATATGACAAATGCTCCTTCCACTGTGTAAAGTGTTATATTTGTATCTTGATCTATTGGCTTTTTTCAACGGGCAATACGAAATCTAAAGGAAATGTAAAAATATTTGTGCTGAGTTTAAAATCACACTCCTTCGAGCCGGAATCGAACCAGAGACCTAAGGATACCCAACAACTTATCTAGAGTCCTCCACTCTACCAGCTGAGCTATCTAATGATGGGAAATGTGTAAGGCACCAAAACTTTCCAAGAAATTCAGAAATCCTTAACTTTTGAGGTTACTGGGAAAAATTAGGCTGCTTTTTGTGGTGAATGCTTCAAGAGCCGTACAAAGGACAGCAACTCATCTACAGTCATCTGATCTACCGGCTGAGTTATCAAAGGATGGGAAAAGCTTAAGGCACCAAAAGTTGGCAAGAAATTCAGAAATCCTTACCTCTTGAGGTTATCGGGGAAAATTAGGCAGCTTTATGTGGTGAATGAGTACAACGGAAGCAACAACTTGACTTTGAAGATCTCGTGGCGCAACGGTAGCGCGTCTGACTCCAGATCAGAAGGTTGCGTGTTCAGCTCACGTCGGGGTCAAGCCATCTACTCTTTTCATTAAAGGTATGAAGTCAAATGTTTTAATTCAGCTATGTTTTCATAATTATTGAAGCGTGTAAAAAAGAAGCCTCTGATATGACAAATGCTACTTCCACTGTGTAAAGTGTTATATTTGTATCTTGATCTATTGGCTTTTTTCAACGGGCAATACGAAATCTAAAGGAAATGTAAAAATATTTGTGCTGAGTTTAAAATAACACTCCTTCGAGCCGGAATCGAACCAGCAACCTAAGGATACCCAACAACTCGTCTACAGTCCTCCGCTCTACCAGCTGAGCTATCGAAGGATGGGAAATGTGCAAGGCACCAAAACTTTCCAAGAAATTCAGAAATCCTTAACTTTTGAGGTAACTGGGAAAAATTAGGCTGCTTTTTGTGGTGAATGCTTCAAGAGCCGTACAAAGGACAGCAACTCATCTACAGTCATCTGATCTACCGGCTGAGTTATCAAAGGATGGGAAAAGCTTAAGGCACCAAAAGTTGGCAAGAAATTCAGAAATCCTTACCTCTTGAGGTTATTGGCGAAAATTAGGCAGCTTTATGTGGTGGATTAGTCCAAAGGAAGCAACAACTTGACTTCGAAGACCTCGTGGCGCAATGGTAGCGCATCTGACTCCAGATCAGAAGGTTGTGTTTTCAAATCATGTCGGGGTCAAGCCATCTCCTCTTTCCATTAAAAGTATGAAGTCAAATGTTTTAATTCAGCT
The DNA here is from genome assembly GCF_963082965.1 of Carassius carassius. Classification (NCBI taxonomy): domain Eukaryota; kingdom Metazoa; phylum Chordata; class Actinopteri; order Cypriniformes; family Cyprinidae; genus Carassius; species Carassius carassius. The sequence goes on from NC_081777.1 coordinate 565,015, forward strand.
ATGTTTTCATAATTATTGAAGAGTGTAATAAAGAAGCCTCTGATATGACAAATGCTCCTTCCACTGTGTAAAGTGTTATATTTGTATCTTGATCTATTGGCTTTTTTCAACGGGCAATACGAAATCTAAAGGAAATGTAAAAATATTTGTGCTGAGTTTAAAATCACACTCCTTCGATCCAGAATCGAACCAGCGACCTAAGGATACACAACAACTCATCTAGAGTCCTCCACTCTACCAGCTGAGCTATCTAATGATGGGAAATGTGCAAGGCACCAAAACTTTCCAAGAAATTCAGAAATCCTTAACTTTTGAGGTTACTTGGAAAAATTAGGCTGCTTTTTGTGGTGAATGCTTCAAGAGCCGTACAAAGGACAACAACTCATCTACAGTCATCTGATCTACCGGCTAAGTTATCAAAGGATGGGAAAAGCTTAAGGCACCAAAAGTTGGCAAGAAATTCAGAAATCCTTACCTCTTGAGGTTATTGGGGAAAATTAGGCAGCTTTATGTGGTGAATGAGTACAAAGGAAGCAACAACTTGACTTTGAAGACCTAGTGGCGCAACGGTAGCGCGTCTGACTCCAGATCAGAAGGTTGTGTGTTCAAATCACGTCGGGGTCAAGCCATCTACTCTTTTCATTAAAGGTATGAAGTCAAATGTTTTAATTCAGCTATGTTTTCATAATTATTGAAGAGTGTAAAAAAGAAGCCTCTGATATGACAAATGCTACTTCCACTGTGTAAAGTGTTATATTTGTATCTTGATCTATTGGCTTTTTTCAACGGGCAATACGAAATCTAAAGGAAATGTAAAAATATTTGTGCTGAGTTTAAAATAACACTCCTTCGAGCCGGAATCGAACCAGCGAACTAAGGATACCCAACAACACGTCTACAGTCCTCCGCTCTACCAGCTGAGCTATCGAAGGATGGGAAATGTGCAAGGCACCAAAACTTTCCAAGAAATTCAGAAATCCTTAACTTTTAAAGGTTATTGGGAGAAATTAGGCTGCTTTTTGTGATGAATGCTTCAAGGGCCGTACAAAGGACAACAACTCATCTACAGTCATCTGATCTACCGGCTTAGTTATCAAAGGATGGGAACAGCTTAAGGCAACAAAAGTTGGCAAGAAATTCAGAAATCCTTACCTCTTGAGGTTATTGGGGAAAATTAGGCAGCTTTATGTGGTGAATGAGTCGAAAGGAAGCAACAATTTTACTTCGAAGACCTCGTGGCGCAATGGTAGCGCGTCTGACTCCATATCAGAAGGTTGCGTGTTCAAATCACGTCGGGGTCAAGCCATCTCCTCTTACCATTAAAAGTATGAAGTCAAATGTTTTAATTCAGCTATGTTTTCATAATTATTGAAGCGTCTAAAAAAGAAACCTCTGATATGACAAATGCTCCTTCCACTGTGTAAAGTGTTATATTTGTATCTTGATCTATTGGCTTTTTTCAACGGGCAATACAAAATCTAAAGGAAATGTAAAAATATTTGTGCTGAGTTTAAAATAACACTCCTTCAAACCGGAATCAAACCAGCGACCTAAGGATACCCAACAACTCATCTAAAGTCCTCCGCTCTACTAGCTGAGCTATCGAAGGATGGGAAGAGCTGAAGGCTCCAAAAGTTGCCAAGAAATACAGAAATCCTTAACTCTTGAGGTTATTGGGAAAAATTAGGCTGCTTTTTGTGGTGAATTCTTCAAGAGCCGTACAAAGGACAACAACTCATCTACAGTCATCTGATCTACCGGCTGAGTTATCAAACGATAGAAACAGCTTAAGGCACCAAAAGCTGGCAAGAAATTCAGAAATCCTTACCTCTTGAGGTTATTGGGGAAAATTAGGCAGCTTTATGTGATGGATTAGTCCAAAGGAAGCAACAACTTGACTTCGAAGACCTCGTGGCGCAATGGTAGCGTGTCTGACTCCAGATCAGAAGGTTGCGTGTTCAAATCATGTCGGGGTCAAGCCATCTCCTCTTTCCATTAAAAGTATGAAGTCAAATGTTTTAATTCAGCTATGTTTTCATAATTATTGAAGCGTGTAAAAAGGAAGCCTCTGATATGACAAATGCTCCTTCCACTGTGTAAAGTGTTATATTTGTATCTTGATCTATTGGCTCTTTTCAACGGGCAATACGAAATCTAAAGGAAATGTAAAAATATTTGTGCTGAGTTTAAAATCACACTCCTTCGAACCGGAATCGAACCAGCGACCTAAGGATACCCAACAACTCATCTAGAGTCCTCCACTCTACCAGCTGAGCTATCTAATGATGGGAAATGTGCAAGGCACCAAAACTGTCCAAGAAATTCAGAAATCCTTAACTTTTGAAGTTATTGGGAAAAATTAGGCTGCTTTTTGTGGTGAATGCTTCAAGGGCCGTACAAAGGACAACAACTCATCTACAGTCATCTGATCTACCGGCTGAGTTATCAAAGGATGGGAAAAGCTTAAGGCACCAAAAGTTGGCAAGAAATTCAGAAATCCTTACCTCTTGAGGTTATTGGGGAAAATTAGGCAGCTTTATGTGATGGATTAGTCCAAAGGAAGCAACAACTTGACTTCGAAGACCTCGTGGCGCAATGGTAGCGTGTCTGACTCCAGATCAGAAGGTTGCGTGTTCAAATCATGTCGGGGTCAAGCCATCTCCTCTTTCCATTAAAAGTATGAAGTCAAATGTTTTAATTCAGCTATGTTTTCATAATTATTGAAGCGTGTAAAAAAGAAGCCTCTGATATGACAAATGCTCCTTCCACTGTGTAAAGTGTTATATTTGTATCTTGATCTATTGGCTCTTTTCAACGGGCAATACGAAATCTAAAGGAAATGTAAAAATATTTGTGCTGAGTTTAAAATCACACTCCTTCGAGCCGGAATCGAACCAGCGACCTAAGGATACCCAACAACTCATCTAGAGTCCTCCACTCTACCAGCTGAGCTATCTAATGATGGGAAATGTGCAAGGCACCAAAACTTTCCAAGAAATTCAGAAATCCTTAACTTTTGAGGTTACTGGGAAAAATTAGGCTGCTTTTAATGGTGAATGCTTCAAGAGCCGTACAAAGGACAACAACTCATCTACAGTCATCTGATCTACCGGCTGAGTTATCAAAGGATGGGAAAAGCTTAAGGCACCAAAAGTTGGCAAGACATTCAGAAATCCTTACCTCTTGAGGTTATTGGGGAAAATTAGGCAGCTTTATGTGGTGAATGAGTACAAAGGAAGCAACAACTTGACTTTGAAGACCTAGTGGCGCAACGGTAGCGCGTCTGACTCCAGATCAGAAGGTTGTGTGTTCAAATCACGTCGGGGTCAAGCCATCTACTCTTTTCATTAAAGGTATGAAGTCAAATGTTTTAATTCAGCTATGTTTTCATAATTATTGAAGAGTGTAAAAAAGAAGCCTCTGATATGACAAATGCTACTTCCACTGTGTAAAGTGTTATATTTGTATCTTGATCTATTGGCTTTTTTCAACGGGCAATACGAAATCTAAAGGAAATGTAAAAATATTTGTGCTGAGTTTAAAATAACACTCCTTCGAGCCGGAATCGAACCAGCGAACGAAGGATACCCAACAACACGTCTACAGTCCTCCGCTCTACCAGCTGAGCTATCGAAGGATGGGAAATGTGCAAGGCACCAAAACTTTCCAAGAAATTCAGAAATCCTTAACTTTTAAAGGTTATTGGGAAAAATTAGGCTGCTTTTTGTGATGAATGCTTCAAGGGCCATACAAAGGACAACAACTCATCTACAGTCATCTGATCTACCGGCTTAGTTATCAAAGGATGGGAACAGCTTAAGGCAACAAAAGTTGGCAAGAAATTCAGAAATCCTTACCTCTTGAGGTTATTGGGGAAAATTAGGCAGCTTTATGTGGTGAATGAGTCGAAAGGAAGCAACAATTTTACTTCGAAGACCTCGTGGCGCAATGGTAGCGCGTCTGACTCCATATCAGAAGGTTGCGTGTTCAAATCACGTCGGGGTCAAGCCATTTCTCTTACCATTAAAAGTATGAAGTCAAATGTTTTAATTCAGCTATGTTTTCATAATTATTGAAGCGTCTAAAAAAGAAACCTCTGATATGACAAATGCTCCTTCCACTGTGTAAAGTGTTATATTTGTATCTTGATCTATTGGCTTTTTTCAACGGGCAATACAAAATCTAAAGGAAATGTAAAAATATTTGTGCTGAGTTTAAAATAACACTCCTTCAAACCGGAATCAAACCAGCGACCTAAGGATACCCAACAACTCATCTAAAGTCCTCCGCTCTACTAGCTGAGCTATCGAAGGATGGGAAGAGCTGAAGGCTCCAAAAGTTGCCAAGAAATTCAGAAATCCTTAACTCTTGAGGTTATTGGGAAAAATTAGGCTGCTTTTTGTGGTGAATTCTTCAAGAGCCGTACAAAGGACAACAACTCATCTACAGTCATCTGATCTACCGGCTGAGTTATCAAACGATAGAAACAGCTTAAGGCACCAAAAGCTGGCAAGAAATTCAGAAATCCTTACCTCTTGAGGTTATTGGGGAAAATTAGGCAGCTTTATGTGATGGATTAGTCCAAAGGAAGCAACAACTTGACTTCGAAGACCTCGTGGCGCAATGGTAGCGTGTCTGACTCCAGATCAGAAGGTTGCGTGTTCAAATCATGTCGGGGTCAAGCCATCTCCTCTTTCCATTAAAAGTATGAAGTCAAATGTTTTAATTCAGCTATGTTTTCATAATTATTGAAGCGTGTAAAAAGGAAGCCTCTGATATGACAAATGCTCCTTCCACTGTGTAAAGTGTTATATTTGTATCTTGATCTATTGGCTCTTTTCAACGGGCAATACGAAATCTAAAGGAAATGTAAAAATATTTGTGCTGAGTTTAAAATCACACTCCTTCGAACCGGAATCGAACCAGCGACCTAAGGATACCCAACAACTCATCTAGAGTCCTCCACTCTACCAGCTGAGCTATCTAATGATGGGAAATGTGCAAGGCACCAAAACTGTCCAAGAAATTCAGAAATCCTTAACTTTTGAGGTTATTGGGAAAAATTAGGCTGCTTTTTGTGGTGAATGCTTCAAGGGCCGTACAAAGGACAACAACTCATCTACAGTCATCTGATCTACCGGCTGAGTTATCAAAGGATGGGAAAAGCTTAAGGCACCAAAAGTTGGCAAGAAATTCAGAAATCCTTACCTCTTGAGGTTATTGGGGAAAATTAGGCAGCTTTATGTGATGGATTAGTCCAAAGGAAGCAACAACTTGACTTCGAAGACCTCGTGGCGCAATGGTAGCGTGTCTGACTCCAGATCCGAAGGTTGCGTGTTCAAATCATGTCGGGGTCAAGCCATCTCCTCTTTCCATTAAAAGTATGAAGTCAAATGTTTTAATTCAGCTATGTTTTCATAATTATTGAAGCGTGTAAAAAAGAAGCCTCTGATATGACAAATGCTCCTTCCACTGTGTAAAGTGTTATATTTGTATCTTGATCTATTGGCTCTTTTCAACGGGCAATACGAAATCTAAAGGAAATGTAAAAATATTTGTGCTGAGTTTAAAATCACACTCCTTCGAGCCGGAATCGAACCAGCGACCTAAGGATACCCAACAACTCATCTAGAGTCCTCCACTCTACCAGCTGAGCTATCTAATGATGGGAAATGTGCAAGGCACCAAAACTTTCCAAGAAATTCAGAAATCCTTAACTTTTGAGGTTACTGGGAAAAATTAGGCTGCTTTTAATGGTGAATGCTTCAAGAGCCGTACAAAGGACAACAACTCATCTACAGTCATCTGATCTACCGGCTGAGTTATCAAAGGATGGGAAAAGCTTAAGGCACCAAAAGTTGGCAAGACATTCAGAAATCCTTACCTCTTGAGGTTATTGGGGAAAATTAGGCAGCTTTATGTGGTGAATGAGTACAAAGGAAGCAACAACTTGACTTTGAAGACCTAGTGGCGCAACGGTAGCGCGTCTGACTCCAGATCAGAAGGTTGTGTGTTGAAATCATGTCGGGGTCAAGCCATCTCCTCTTTCCATTAAAAGTATGAAGTCAAATGTTTTAATTCAGCTATGTTTTCATAATTATTGAAGCGTGTAAAAAAGAAGCCTCTGATATGACAAATGCTACTTCCACTGTGTAAAGTGTTATATTTGTATCTTGATCTATTGGCTTTTTTCAACGGGCAATACGAAATCTAAAGGAAATGTAAAAATATTTGTGCTGAGTTTAAAATAACACTCCTTCGAGCCGGAATCGAACCAGCGACCTAAGGATACCCAACAACTCGTCTACAGTCCTTCACTCTACCAGCTGAGCTATCGAAGGATGGGAAATGTGCAAGGCACCAAAACTTTCCAAGAAATTCAGAAATCCTTAACTTTTAAAGGTTATTGGGAAAAATTAGGCTGCTTTTTGTGATGAAGGCTTCAAGGGCCGTACAAAGGACAACAACTCATCTACAGTCATCTGATCTAGCGGCTGAGTTATCAAAGAATGGGAAAAGCTTAAGGCACCAAAAGTTGGCAAGAAATTCAGAAATCCTTACCTCTTGAGGTTATTGGGGAAAATTAGGCAGCTTTATGTGATGAATGAGTCCAAAGGAAGCAACAATTTGACTTCGAAGACCTCGTGGCACAACGGTAGCGCGTCTGACTCCAGATCAGCAGGTTGCGTGTTCAAATCACGTTGGGGTCAAGCCATCTCCTCTTACCATTAAAAGTATGAAGTCAAATGTTTTAATTCAGCTATGTTTTCATAATTATTGAAGAATCTAAAAAAGAAGCCTCTGATATGACAAATACTCCTTCCACTGTGTAAAGTTTTATATTTGTATCTTGATCTATTGGCTTTTTTCAACGGGCAATACGAAATCTAAAGGAAATGTAAAAATATTTGTGTTGAGTTTAAAATCACACTCCTTCGAGCCGGAATCGAACCAGCGACCTAAGGATACCCAACAACTCATCTACAGTCCTTCGCTCTACCAGCTGAGCTATCGAAGGATGGGAAATGTGCAAGGCACCAAAACTGTCCAAGAAATTCAGAAATCCTTAACTTTTGAGGTTATTGGGAAAAATTAGGCTGCTTTTTGTGGTGAATGCTTCAAGGGCCGTACAAAGGACAACAACTCATCTACAGTCATCTGATCTACCGGCTGAGTTATCAAAGGATGGGAAAAGCTTAAGGGACCAAAAGTTGGCAAGAAATTCAGAAATCCTTACCTCTTTAGGTTATTGGGGAAAATTAGGCAGCTTTATGTGGTGGATTAGTCCAAAGGAAGCAACAACTTGACTTCGAAGACCTCGTGGCGCAATGGTAGCGTGTCTGACTCCAGATCAGAAGGTTGCGTGTTCAAATCATGTCGGGGTCAAGCCATCTCCTCTTTCCATTAAAAGTATGAAGTCAAATGTTTTAATTCAGCTATGTTTTCATAATTATTGAAGAGTGTAATAAAGAAGCCTCTGATATGA